>NW_006917091.1:848777-875172 GCF_000516985.1 Pestalotiopsis fici W106-1 | reverse complement strand
GGAGGTGGAGTAGCTTGAAAGGTAACGACAGTTGCAGTTCCATCACTAGAGATTGGAGGAATAGTAGTGACTTCTGTGAACCTTCCGGACGACGTGATCGTCGTCACGGGAGGTGTAGTAGCGAATGTGATGACGGTTTCTGTACCGCCAGAAGTTGCAGGGGAAATCGTAGTCAACCTAGTTGTATTGCCTGATAAGGAAACCGTAATAGCAGGAGCGGTGGGAATGCCCGTCGAAGTAGTTATTGTTGAACTGATGGCTTCAGTGATGGAAGACTGCAAGATAATAGTGGAGGGCAACGAGGACTGGGAGTTAGTGATTCTGGAAATCGCCTGAATGCTAGTGACTGGAGTAGTCGAGATGGAGCTGCTGGCTGTAATAGGAGGCGTCTTGGAAGAAGCGTCAGTTGGGGTCTCTGGAAGAGCGGTTGTTTCAAATGTAATAACCGTTTCCGTAGCACCAGGAGCAGTTGTGGTGATGGGAAAGACATCAGTGGTAGTGTCTAATGAAGTAATGTCCACGGTTTCCATACTGCCAGAAGTTGTGGGGGAAATCGTAGTCGAAACCGTTATATTGCCAGATTCGCTGACTGTAACAGGAGAAGCGGTGGTTATGAAGGTAATAACCGTATCCGTAGCACCAGGCGCAGTCGCGGGGATTGTAGAGACATTAGTGGCAGTGCCTAACGAAGTGACAGTCACGGTCCCTGGTGTAGGGATAGTAGTGGTTGTGCTCAGTGAGGTGACAGTTGCCGTATTGGATGTCATAAAGACCCCCGTAATGACGGTGGGCAGTGCATCATTCTCTGTTGACAGGAGTGTCGTATGCAATGGAGTCGCGAGAGTTGTGGTCATGGTACCGCATCCTACACAAGGAGGTGCTGCTTGTTCTTCATAACTTTGATAGGAGTCAGAACCGCTCTCCAGAGAGATTCCCTCCGACGCGTATGGCTTATGTGGCAAATGGTCTCCCATGCTGGGGGAAGCTCCAGCACTGGCATCCTGCCTATTTCCCCTATAAGCATCTCCTGGCTCAGTGCCATAGACAGAAGGGTATGAAGAGCCGGTGGGATATCCCTCATCCAGGGATCCGTGGCCTGCACTGCCACTTGAAGAGTAAGAGTCAAAGACAGGACTAGACCTAGTAGCAGAGCCTGGAGAGTAATGTGAGGAACCTGCAATCGTGTACATAGATAGCATTGTAACAGTTTTTGTGATCTCTCTGCCGTGACATCCATCTCGCTTGCGTCGAGAATATTTATGATGCAGATCCGGCTCTTGAGGTAGCCCTAGAGCCAAGCCCGTCGCAACCAAAACAAAGAGATACGTAGGACGCATCTTGTCAGAGAGTAAAAAGTATGGTAAAGATTAAAGAGTGAACGAAGGGGAGAAGATTGAATGAATGGACTATTGATTAGATCCATCAACGAGTTGAGTGAGAACATGGCTATTTATATAAATTATGCAAGTCTTCCATGTGCCAGTTAAGACTAATCCATGTGGGCGATTACGTCTGGTCTACATTTGTCTCTTCGGCTGGGATGAATATGTCTGATATTAACATTGTGTTTCATAGTTTGGACCATTTATTTGCATTAATTTATTGCCTGTGTAAATTAATGATCCCTTTTTGAGACCCGATGAATAGATAAAAAACTAAGTGATAATACAAGGTCATTCTGAGAAACTATGACAAGGACCTTACGTTCGACTCTTTACAAACTGTTTGGTGGCCACTGTTCGAGGTTCCACGAAGACTTCACAATCAAATAATTCATTGATTTCAGACATTAAATAAAACATGCTCTTGCGCCAACCTTGTTCTGAACCAGGAATCACAAAAAAATGATGAAGAGTAAAGCAGTACTCAAGCAGTGATACCATGTGTCAACCAAATACATGTACGGAATCGTTTCGAAGTTTTCTGGTCTCCACCTGCTAATATTCTCCAATTAAATCAATGAGCTTAGAATTGAAGAAAACCAACCGTATCTCCATATTTTGTTACATTTTAGCTATAACTATTGGAACGTTAGGATACTGGTGTTGCGGTATCGTACGGCAGGGGCATCTGGCAACCCACCACAGCCACGATATGGCTGTCGGCTGCCAGCATTTAAACCAGCAAGGAACGTTTATCTATAGCCATCGGACGAAGGGAATAAAGTTCACCCTCTTTCTCTCCGTACGATACGTCAAATACAGAGCCTATTTGCCGTCGCCGCCGGTATACGAAGTGAAATCCATTCGGATGGTGAAGCCATTTCAATAATAACCGATATATTCAGCAATTTTATTCCCATTTAAAACTAAAGTTTTAAGCCTCAAAATAGTTTCAATTTTAGAGATATCAAAAATAAGACAAAATTTAGAATAATTTGCACCCACTGGTGGATTGATTAGTGGCTATGGTTTAATATTGTTAGATGGTAAATCATGGATGCACTGGAGTGTGCTTGAGCACACGGATCAACACCACAGTGTTTAGATAGATGTACGGGACCTTTCAGGGATTGGCCGATTAGCCGAGGCCACCTAAATAAGCGTGCACCTCGTCAAAACTGGAGGCGCAGAACAAAGATCAATACATCATATATCAGACCAGTTTAAGCTCTAATAGAAAAGCACTGCCTTGATCAATAATAATTGGATGATGACAACTGCATCCGGCCCTGATCAAGCCAAATGTGATTAGGATCGCTACTTGTTCACCAGAGGACAGCGTATATATAACGGCCTTCGAAAAGCGATACTTTCTTGCAACCATGGCGTTGTCTGCCGTTGGTTAGCAAAAAGCCAGCTGTTTCGTTATTGGGCCTGTTGAGCCAGAGACGTAGCTTTCAAGGTCCAAATACGGAGCTGTACAACATTGAGAATCGACGTCCGGGAACTGCGTAACACACTACTAGATGAGTAAAAATAATGAGCAAAAACATACAACACCGAGGATTCCCCAGTCGTCACCGACCTGAGTACTGATTCGGCCGTCACCAGTTTGACTAGGGCAGAGCGGACGGGATGCCGTATATTCTAGTGCGTATGGTCGTATGTGCTGAAATATTTGTCAAGTAACTATTATATAGCAGAAATTGGAGCCTCTAACTGATCGCTTCGTAGAACAAGAGTGCAAAATTAACAACATTGCACTCAACCAGGCAAGCTAGAATAGCATTCCGACGATGGATTTTCGACATGGCTACCACGTGGGGCGATCTGTGGCATCGACTCATGTTGCAAGTCTTCCTATTTGGATGCTGTCAAAATACAAGGATTAATGTCGTGAACAGTCATGTATTTATAAAAAATATACAATTCAAAAGAAGCACATTTTCCAAGGTTGACTAACAGAAAAAGCATGGGTAAAAATGTCGCACCATAATTGGATGATGATGACAACTACATCCGGGCCGGATCAAGCCGAATCTGGTTGTCGCATTCCAGTGAAATGTTTGGCATGCTACCACCAGGTAAACTCCGAGGTCCAGGGTACGTATTCTAGAATTGCGGGGCAAGGAGGATTTACTGACGAATCACTGAAGCGAGCTGCGCCCCAGATTTGTACCCTGTCCATGAAACTGCCAAGACTGATCCCGGTTAATGCTGGGAAATTCAGTGTAACGAGCACGAGATTTTCCCGTCATTGAATGTCCATCTCGTCGCCTGTTGGGCCGGTCAAGTCTACCGCCTGCGCACTATTTTACTCAATAATACGACGCTGACTATGCCAGAAAAACGACCGAGGCTCAAAAGAGTAATGGGAATAGATCTGCCGTCGCCCGACACTTGTCCCATCTTGGGACGAACCACCAGTCGTCTGTCCTTGGCCCCCTCGTGTAGGTGGCTCGGGTGGAGACGACCCTCGGGTCGGTCAGCTGGTCGGCGATTCGGCGCTGGGCGAGGTGACGCCAGCGTCGCCCTTTGAGTCTCAGGCTGATTGGGGTTTTCCACTCAGGGATTATACTCACACGCGGCTCTCCAAGGTTCTGCCTCCCTGCAGCCGCTCACTAGTTGATGAAAGGGATCTCGGGCTCCTCTCTTCCACAGTCTCTCGTTGGAGGAAATGCAATCCTTAGGGCCCGAAAGGTCAGACTAGCACTCTAAGTGCAACCTTTTTTCCATCATGGAACGAACCTGGGGAATGGCGCAGAGCCTCCCGAAAGAACTTGTTGCTCCGTTGAATAAGGGGAATCAAGGAGCCCGCGGGACATGTAACGGATAATATATGTGTTCGGCTGCCGCTCTCATCATGTCTTCTCTGGTCACAGCCAGTCTTTCGTTTTTTCCACCCCTCTGAACGGTGTTTCGCCAAGCTTTGTTTCACAAAATGTTGTTCAGAACTGCGCTTCTCAGTACTTTCGCCGGGCTGGCCCAGGCAGCCTTGACATACCGCGGAGTAGACTGGTCTTCGGTCGCTGTGGAGGAGGCTTCAGGCATTACCTACAAGACATCGAGCGGCACTGCCGAGTCATTGGAGAAGATTCTGGTTGCTAATGGTGTAAACACCGTCCGCCAAAGGGTCTGGGTCAACCCATCCGATGGCAACTACAACCTCGACTATAACGTGGCTTTGGCCAAGCGCGCAAAGGCCGCAGGACTCAATGTCTACCTTGACCTCCACTACTCCGACACTTGGGCCGACCCTGCGCACCAGGCGATCCCATCAGGCTGGCCCAGCGATGTTTCCAACCTGGCCTGGGAAGTGTACAACTACACCCTGGATGTCATGAACGCCATGAACGATGCTGGCGTGTCGCCCGTAATTGTGTCAATTGGTAACGAGATCACTGCCGGCATGCTCTTCTCCACTGGAAGCACATCCAATATGTATAACCTCGCCACCATTCTGCACTCGGCCGCCTACGGTGTCAAGGACAGTGACCTGGCCACGACGCCCAAGATCATGATCCACCTCGACAATGGCTGGAACTGGGACACCCAGGAGTGGTGGTACAGCAGCGTTCTCGCAGAAGGTCCCTTGTCGACCTCTGACTTTGACATCATGGGCGTTTCCTATTATCCGTTCTAGTAAGTCCCTTGCTGCGAGACAGTGTCTCAACCCTAGACTTTATTTCCCAGGAGCAACGCTGACATTCTTCGCCTTTCTTCTTCCAGCAACTCGGCTGCCACGCTCGCCAGTCTGAAAACGAGTCTGACAAACATGGCCAGCACGTGGGGTAAGGAGATCATCGTCGCCGAAACCGACTGGCCCACCTCGTGCCCATCGCCCGCCTATGCCTTCCCCAGCGACCTGTCGTCCATCCCCTTCTCCGCGGCCGGCCAGACCACATTTGTGCAAAAGGTCGCCGCCGTTGTTGACGCCGTCAGCACTGGCACTGGACTGTTCTACTGGGAGCCTGCTTGGGTCGACAACTCTTCGCTTGGCTCGTCGTGTCCCTACAACACCATGTTTGAATACCCTGGCACGGCGCTCTCGAGCTTGTCGGTCTTTAGCACCATCTAAGCAGATGCACACCATATGCTTTGGGGAAGGGCATCACTCCTGTTCAATTGCACATAGTAATTTTTCTACTTCTTGTATGATACTTGTGGCGAAAGCACACCTACATAACCACGAATTGTCAAATTGAAACATATTTCGAAAACAGTCAGTGCCAAGTAATAATTCGCCCATTGTGCTTTTTCCCGCCACCCTCTTCTTGTTTTCGCGTCGGGTCAGTGTCCGTCTTTGTCAAATCCATCAAATCTCTGGCGGCAATTGGGCATGTCTCACTCTTTTTAGAACAATGAAGATGAAGAGTAGAGCAATCAAGCTTAGTCAGGGGCAGCCCGCCCTCACTGGAATGTTGGACCGGCAGGAACTTTGCCGCTTGCAAGACAATGAAACCGGCACTTTTTGGTCGGATGGACGACCGCTGGGCATGCGTTGGAACCGTTGCTTCTCTTCCTCAGAAAAATCAAACAGCCAGACCCATCAACATGAGCCAATAATGGAGGGTTTGTTCTCGTAATCTTTCATTTCTAACCATCTGCTCTGCTGTTCAATCGCTTCACCCTCACGAGGTTCAAAGAGGATTCTTTCAATCCTTCGGTGTTTGGGCGTCTTTTCTCCTCTTTAGTTGTCAGTTTTGTACAACGAGGTATGATGCCGTGGTTGAGGGATATTACCTCCGAGACGGGGATGCCCAGCCCGTCGAGGGCCCAGGTCACGACATCGCCGAGGATCACGACGCCGGCAACGGCCCACGCCCAACATTTCAACACGGAAGATTTCATCATGGGCCCAGATACATGTGGTTTTACCACGGGGACGACGAGTAAGAAACTAGATTGCCTTCCTCTGCCGATGCCAACGTAGGAAATTGAGACTAACTGCAAGTTATAGTCACATGTAGCAATCCATCCGACTACTGCCAGAATATTGGCCATTATCGTGGCTGCTGTGCGGGTGAGCTCGATCAGTGCAGTGCCACAGTCTACACAACATGTCAGGAAGGGTTGGCCGATGCTTACCAAGCTCATGTTTTGTATTGGTAGGTGAAATTGCGATGGAAAGCAGCGTTTCTTCATCCCATTGCATGCACCTAAAGTTGATTTCATTCCTGACCTTGACCAAAAACTCCAATAGCACCGGTGACTCACCAGCTTGTATGACGCATTATTTCACCACGGAAGACAGCCCCGGCAGCACATATACCAACGTGGCTTGCGGGACGAGTGATGTGTTTGGACAGCTGTACCCATATCCGCCCGAGTTGATGCCCACGACTTCGGCAGCGGCACATCCGAAAAACAGCACCACGCCCTCCTACGACGACGATTCAAATGGGAATAAGCCTGTATCAACTGGCGCAATAGTTGGTGCCATTGTCGGCGCCATCGTCCTCGTCATCCTGCTCATCATCTCCACAGTCCTGATTGCGAGGCGAAAGAAGCTGCAAGCGCACCTCAACACTTCTGCCGCGGCGGCGGCCATGAATGTAAAAAATGGAAGAAAAGTCGCATCGGACAATCCGGACGCCCTCCCTGCCATGCCGACCAGCGAGGCCGCCGAGGCAGAGCGCCGACGGCGTCTCCGCCTGTCCACAATTCCGGAGGCCCTGAGCCCCACATCCCCAACGACTTCACGGGGCGCCGGGTCGCGCTTCAACCGAAAGTCGGCACGGCGATCGTACGGACCCAACTGGCCGCTGGGCTCAGCCGACCCGCTCGAGTCGCATCCGATGCCACCCCCGCCCCCGCCGCCGTCAACGCAGCAGACCCCCGATCCGGAAAAGAGGACCGGTATCGAACAAGAGACAGCAAACACACCACAGATCCAAGCCCCGAGAATGGTGCCGACGCTAAATCTGCCCACGCCGCCGCCGCCCACAGCAGCAGCAGAAGGTCACAAACCATCTTCCGGAACCCTAGTTCCACAGCTTGAAATGGAGCCGGTAAGCCCCGTGGATGACGACACACAAAGCATCCGCGTTTCACCCATTACACCCGACTCGACACGGGTAATGCTCACAAGTCCACGCCTGAGCTATCACCCCGTGAGTCCCATGGACGCGGCCTTTAACGACGAGGTGGAGAGGCGGGTGAGCCGGCTCGAGGGCGCGGGACCACCCCCTGTGCTGTCAGCAGGGAGTGTTGGTGCTGACCGGTCGGGCGAGGTGTCGCCGATTGATGGCGACGACAATGGTGGCGCGCATCCGCTTGATAATCGGCTCAGTCTCATTTCCGTGCCGACGCGGGGCCAAGATGGCGCTGCTGCGACAAATCTGGACGAGATTGTCAGTCCCGTGAGCCCCGAGGATGAAGAGGACAAGTCCGGGCCGGGGGTCACCGCAGAAAAGAAGGTTGACGACAAGGAAGAAGAGAGCCAGAATGCGGGTGAAGTGAGCCCCATGTCAGTAAGTCCGGTTGAGAGCCGGAGAAGTAGTTTGTGGAGGTAAGAGATTTATGGAATTCTTGTACGGAGCGACCAGGACATGTGTGGTTTTCTTGTTTCAGAATTGATCTGGCCAGGCCGACTGGAAATTGCAGCGGACCTCAGTTGGATCATCATGTTATGGGCGACTTTGCGCATTGCAGATACTCTTCTTGTACCTCACTATTTTGAATATTACCATCTTGCCATCCGTAATGAAAAGTTGGCTTTTTCTGCTCTTGTGTCACAGTGGCGCATTGAAAGCGCTGTTTTTTGTAAGATTGCGGCTCTGTGTGCCTATCAGTTTTCGAGAATGACATGCACTAAGATGAAATTTCTTCTCTTGTATTGAACTCGTTCAAACAATTATTACAAAGAGAAAAACAAAATTGGAGCTAAGCATGCCGTGCCCAAGACAACTTATTTGCTACATGGACTGAACTAGTTTTACTCGATATATACAACCCTCAGCCATGTTTCTCCGGCATCTTACTCGTATTGGGAGCCTGCAGAGCTGCCGTCAGAGTTTTGAAGCGCTAAACCCTTTCTTTTGAGCTATTTCTGAGCTCACATTCATTCTGACGGTATTTTGTTTCCTATTCGCCTCTAAAGGTAATTGGAAAGTAATGACTTATCTCTTTTACTAATCTGAATTGCTTAAATGAGCGGTGAATGTTCCAGAAGGGTTACACTATTGCACAGGGTCAATGTACGACGTGAAACGATGTAAGCTATACCAAATCTAAAGTCCATCCTCGGGATCCGCAACCCAAGTGCTAGTTTTCTGTTTCAAAAAATCATTTCTTCTTCAGATGTAATTGTGTCGATCAGCGTGCCCTCTGGCTCGAAACTCCGAACCATCAAATGGGTAGAAACTAGGTATCCATGCCATTAGGTCATTGAGCTGTCCGAATCGATATAAAGTGGCTAGCCCAAGCCACCTGCGAGGATACAGTTTCAGCTCGGGCTCTTTAATCTGCAGAATTTGTACGCCAAATCAAGACGTGGTCCATCAAGATTCTCAGCTTGGGTAGCATTCACATTTCCGTGCCGCCGTGATCACCACAAGAACTGTCTGGCTCGAGCGCATACTGCCTATACGATAGATCACATAGTAAGGTAACAACAAAGTCCTTGATCATCGTGGCCAATATCTGATGCTCCTGAGTCCTGATTGCTTTTTCTTGTGGCTCTTCGTGCGGCTGAACTCGCAATGATCTCAGAATACTGCGTTTCTGTGAGCATCTTACCGTTTGAGGCCGTGGACCGTGCAGTAGAGCGGTGAAGCCTGCATTAACGCTGAATCCAGGTGCCAATCATTCCTCGTTATGGAATTCGGCTGCACCCGCCTCCTATGCAGCCGCCAAGAGGAATCGCATGCAGCAGATCCACTTTCTTCGACAGAGATCTATTTCTTCGATTGGATCCTAGGTATATAACAGCAAAGCAGATGGTGACGACCGTGAACATTGCGTATCGAAGTTCATGGTCAAGCCTTACTAGATCGCGAAAGTACAACCAACACTAACACCAAAACACACATTGGATCAGGTCACTCCCGGCCAGGATGCAAGAACCAAATATCCCAGGTGATTCGCCATTGAAATCATTATGAATTAGATCCAACAAGCTGACACTACTAAGACCATGATAAATATTGGGCCGACAACGAAGAGCTGCAAGGCAGAATAAGGAATTACCATGATTGGGCCCAATCTATCCTCAATAAGACTGAAAGCCGTCTATTTGGTCCGGAAATCAGACATCCATGGATGAAGAATGAGCATGACTTGAAATCGAGGATCAGCATCTTCCAGCTTGAAGGCGAATATTGCTGCGAAGGTGGTTGCAAGTTTGAAGAGGCAAGAGATATGCTCAAGCATTGGAAAGATACACCAAAAGATGGCTCATCCGAATCCATCAACCGACGCGTGATCCTAGTTGAGGGCATGCATCCTAGAGTTATAGAACTTTTGGGCGTTCTTTTGAAAATTCCCCCTCATTTTTTCCTGGCCCATTGCAGCGAATGGGTAGATCTTCAGTTCATCGATGCTGCGTATTCAAAACAAGACGGCTCAACCTACTGGAAAGTTCCGATACCATGTCGACTGTCCATTCCAAAGGGATTGAGCCCGGGGAACTACCTCTTCGAGGTGGCAGCACTCTCCCGAGGCGAAATTGAAGTTGAACAAGACACCACGGACGTTGAATTTCGGAAATTTGTGTCATATTGGGGCGCCAAGCACGGATCTGGATCTTGGACTGGTACGTAAAGCAAATACCTTTTTCTTTGTAGTTCCTACTAATTTCTTGCTTTGTTAGCTGTCCTGTTAGTAGAACCATTTGACACATGGATGCATCCGAAGAATGATAGAACGCGACGTTTCAAACTAAATTATCCATCACACGCGAGGGAATATCTTTACGAGGTACTCCAGACGGGCATTGAAGCCGATAATCAGCAACTGTGTCAGCCAGCTCGGCGCAGTATATACGATGCCGCAGTTACAGCTCACCAACAAGAGTCCGTGAAGACAACGGAAAATCCCTTTTCCGGGACCTTGGTGGTGCGAAACCTAATCCGATCGGCTTGGGAACAAATAATACTTCGTGAGGCTGCAGAAGTCTATGATATGCGTTTATATGATAAATTAAATTACGAAGCGCGGCAAAATAGCGCCGTCAACAAAAGCGCAAATCATTTATCCCAAGAGGCAGATGCCAGCCGCGCATATCATTCTTTAATGTCAAAACGCCAATCCATTCAACGATTCCAAAATTTCGTCGAGATCATCATGTGGAAATTCCGATGCATGGGTATATATGACTTCTCGTAACGAAGAGCTTGGCTAACGAGCGGCAGGAGACCTGTCTGGGGTTAATCTGCAAGAACCCGAATCGAGGCAAGAAAGACAATCATGGATGATGCTTTCTAATACCTTGACTAAATTCGAGTCGACTTTCGCTAATCACATGGAGATGTGGTCGCAACGCGCAGCCCTGGAACAAGCAGCAGCCGCCAGTAGGTCAGCGCGGACTTCGGGACAGCTGACCAAGATTGCCACCATCATTGTTCCATGTTCATTTGTCGCATCGATATTTTCGATGGGTGGAGAATTTGCCGCGGGAGAAGACTTATTTTTTGTTTATTGGGTAATTTCCATACCCGCAACCATTATGCTCCTTACTTGGATCCTGCATCACGATATTCATAAATGGTACACGCAGAACAAACAGTCATTCACAATCAAGACTATTGGTTTCCGCAGCCACAAGCCGGTGAAGGATGCGGAAAAGGGGAGCAAACTCAATTGATCCAGTCAGCAAGTTTCAATTTGCCATACCCAGATATAGCTAGGTAGCTAGAAGATTGGCAATTGTGCGGGCGATATTATCTGATGATGTGAGGCAAAGAGCCTAATTGCTACGCCACAAATGGCCAGTTAATGTGTCTATCCGTTTACAGCCGCGCACGTTAGCATCTGATTTGGGAAAACCCATATTTCAAGTTTGTCTCCTCTGTCTCTTTGGTATGGTTTCATTCGGTGAAATGTATGAGAAGTGATGTGAAATCTAGGAACCAATGCAATACACACTCCAAGAACTCAGGATCTTGTCTTGTCGTCGCTTAATTTTCTTTGCGCAGGTGCTTAATATAACTATCATGAATTATCCGCATCCGTTTCATGTAAATATCATCAAGGATGGATTGAGTTATGTGCGCAGCACGAATCACGCGTTGAGCAGACGGAATTCTCCATGGGGTCGATCAGAAGCGCCCGCTTGAAACCAATGCGGATTACTATTTGGTACATTTTGTTGCCTTAAATGAGATGATAGCTGACACTGTATGACTTTGACAAGAGGAATGTGCAGGTTAGGAAAAGTGAGTTTATAGGAGCAGACTACCCGTACATGTACACCAAGCTTAAGTAAATGGTCAATTGAAGTGTAAAAACATCACACGATGAAGTAATTCATCCATCTTTTTCATGGCCACGTCCTTTTTAGCATCAAGGGTAGCACTACGGCTGGCTGTCAAGGCTTGATATAATGTATAAGACAGATGGTCACGTGATGCCGGCATACCCCAACTAATGTATGGTTACATTAGACTCGCTGCCCCTCGCCACCCACTACTTCTGTTTCAGTTCTTCACACAGGCACACGACTATGACCACAATCAAGTGCAGTGCACCCATCGCATTCCGTAAAACGCCCATCTCCCGTCGGTATCCACAGCCCAAGAAAGCACAATGGAAGGCCAAGGGGATTTTTCACTTCTTCGACCTCCCTGCTGAGATTAGACGCTCGATTCTGGAGATTCTTGTTGATGATGCTAGACCCCATCAGGTGGTCAATCTCCTCTACGCTAGCCGACAGCTTTACCGGGAGACCGCTGAGCTCTTCTATCGCGATGTCACCCAGATTACGACTAATCTCCCAGACAAGCCCTCCTTGTATCTGGCTGGCCGTACCACGGACTTGAGTCAGCGGCTGTTTGTGCGCAATCTGACCATTGAGTTCAAGTTGCAGGAGCATATGCACATTTTCCAATCGAGATATGCCACAACACTCCGGGCCATGGTGGACCGGGGCAAGCTTAAGCAGCTGATTCTAGAGATCCACGGCCGGTTCCCTTCGTCGCAGTTTTGGGGCATGGACAGTGACGCGTCCACCGAGGAGGTCGAACTCGTGGGGACTGGTACGCGCAAGGGCCAGGCGCCCATCATAGCACCACGATTCGTCGCGGAGCCGGGCTTTCAGAGTTTCCTCCAGTTTCTGCGCGAAGCCAACGTCCAAGAGATTAGACTGCTGGTCGATGCCTACGACCACCATGGCTTTTGGTGCCGATTCCATCGCCAGCACCCCAACGGCATTGCTTGTGATGGCGAATGGAAGGGGAAAGGGCGACGGACGCTAACGGTGAACTGGATACAAGCCGTCAAAGCGCTGAAGGGACTGCAGATCGTGGGCTCCGTGGTGAATGAGACTGGGGGGCCCTCTCATGGCAACATCAGCAGATAATGTCCGTGATTTCTTTTTATTTTTGGCGTATGGGACTTTACGTGGGAAGCAATCATTTTATTTGTTCATCACTGCTTTGTAATGGTAACACAATGGCCGGCAAGATTGGTATTGCCTCCATGACCTAACATCAATAATGTTTCAACGTCTAAAACCCACGCACACTGAACGGCGCATTCGGGTTCGCCATCATCTTCATAATACCAGCGTACAAATCTCTTCTGGCAGCATCAGCCTTGTGGTTGTTGACGGCCAGCTCGCCTACGGGGATCTCATCCTTGCCCTCCTGCAGGCCGGCCCATGCCCCATCGATAAAGGCGTCGAGCGGCATACCAAAGTGGCCCTCACCACGGGCGACGAGGTCGGCCTGTGACGAGTGCAGGTCCGTCTGCACGGCGGGCGGGATGATCTCGACCACCTTGATGTGCTTGCTGCCCTCGTGGTGGGCGAGCTGTGCCCGCAGCGTCCACATGATGGAGTGCAGGGCCGCTTTGGTCGCGCAGTAGTTGGCCGGCCGCGGGATAGGCACGAATGCCAGGCCCGAGGTGACGGTCATGAGGCCGACGGGCTTGGGGGCCTGCGCTTGTAGGTGAGGCAGGAAGGCCTTGACCATGGCAATGTACGACGTGTAGTTTGTGTTTAGCTCGTCTTGTACCGAGCTCAGGTCGATGCTCTCGGGCTTGGTAAAGTCCAAAGTCCTCTGCACGCCCGAGTTCAAGATGACACAGTCAATGGATGGGTGTGCCTTGACGACGCTATGTTTTCAAGAGTTAATATCGTTCTTCGCGGAAGGAGTTCCCTTGGAGAGAACCACACTCACCTGGCGGCCCAATCCTGGACCCCGTCAAGGTTCGTAATGTCAAATTGAGAGGCAGCAACCTTGTCGGCGCCGTGCTTGGCCACGAATTCGTCGAGACGATCCTTGCGGCGGCCGGTGCCAATGACAAAGACGCCATTTTCAATCATGCGCTCAGCCAGGGCAAGTCCAATGCCCGAGGTGCAGCCGACCATCAAAACGGTCTTGTATGTGAAAGCCATGATGTCTCTGAGTTGTCAAGTAGGTTGGATAAATGTCTCGTCAAGGTTGGCCGCGAATTATTGGCGTTCAATGAATTTGTATCAAGCTATGTTGCTTGCGTGATTGGTGAGTGGTTGAGATATTGTATTTGCCTTGGCCACGAGCGAATCGTCAATATATACTATAATTCTCGATAATCACCTGGGCATTCAACAACTGATAGGGATATACCAGGACACTAGGCTCCGCTAATGATGAATACTCCATGACATAATACAAAGGAAAAAGCCCCCACCTTTAAATCCGGCACTTCCTAAGCTAGGGCATTCCCTATCGCATTACCCCTTTCGGATCTATGAGTAGAATGGATCTCGCGCCCCGACGCCTCATTAAATCCGTACCTGGGAACAAAACAGCCCTGAGGGTTCACCCGCGTTTCACCCACGCGGCCCGCAGCCAAGCATTTCTTAACCCCAGCTTTCTCGCACGGGAGGGTTTCTGGGGTTTAGCATTCGTGATTTGTCCGTCCAATTCCACTTGATTCCTCTCATGCAATCAAGTCTATGAAGAAGGATCTTTGCTGACAATTGTTCCGTCGCCTGTTTGAAGATTAATCTCCGCGGGGCATTACAATTGTTGAACGACATGCACCCCACCAACCCCTCCACAAGACGCGATAAATCCGACGACTGCAAACACAACTGCTCTCACACGAGACTAACCTAGATGACTAAACACCACCTTGGATTGCAATAAGGTTGACTTGGAGTGCTTTGTGGCCAGATTAAATATAGCTACAGACTCTAGGGAAAATCAAGATAATCGCCAAGTACATCTCCCTCATGTAGCAGCCACCTATCGGCCACTAAACTTGTCAACCTTGACCGTCCGACTCTCAGCGTCGCCAAGAAGGACCTTGGCGATCATGTGGCCCGCCGTCGTACTCGAAGTACCCTTGTAAAGCGTATACTCGCCCGCGGTTCCATATGCGGTCATGGCGACGGTCTCATTGACAATCTGCTTGACAAACAGGCCGTCCACGGCTGTGGGGACGTAGAGAACCGCCGTCATGCTGCTGTCGCCCTCGGAGTCAAGCGATGTGAGCGCTGCCGCCTTGATGGTAAGGGACCGGCTGCTGGAGCTCTGCTTGGACAGGATGAAGATTTCATCATTGATTGGATACGTCTGGTCTTCAAAGTTGAGCTGCGTGGTGCCCGGCGACGCAATCGTGCTGTTGAAACTCCAGTACTTGGTCTTGCCGAATAGAGATGTGCCGCTACCCGAGCTCGTGCCCGTCTTCTGGTCCGCCGAGACGACGACGCCGCCCGCGTCCGACGTCGTGTAGGTCACGGTGCTCGGGGGCGAGGTGTCGGTGTACAGGTTTCTGATTGAACCAGACACGGACACGTTGCCCGCAGTGTTAATATCGAGCGCCACGTCGACGGCCTTCCAGGTCATGGGTACGATGGGGTCCGAGAGCTGGACGTCGGCCGGCACGGTGTCAATCATGCGCTCAAAGAGCGAGAGACAGGTGGCCTGGAATGCCGCCTCTTCTGAAAGGGCCTTCATGGTGGCATTGTTGTCGGAAGAGTACAGGCGGAGATCGGAGCGGTCTTCTTCATTGGGTGCTGTAACTAGGAGACCACCCTGCTGTCCCGTTCCGTTGAGACTGTGCTACTGTCAGTATCTGCTCTTTTATGGATGTCTCCTGGTTGTCTCGTATGCTTACTACTCGTTGACGACGCTGGAGTCGAAGTCGGCCGGTGTGTCGTCGAATCCCACTCCGCCGTTCAGACTATGATACGGTTAGATTCAGTACCCGCAATGCCTGGGGGCAATATGGAACGCGCAGGCACACTTACTTGCTGTTACTAACGGCACTTTCATCAACAATTTCGGGAAAGTTACTGTAGTGGATACGCCCAAGAGAATGACCACATGCTCTGTGAACTTACTATTAGCATACAGGTGTCAAGGCATTGTCATGGGCCCACTCACGTCAATATGATCGTTTCGGACTGAGAAAAGCCTGCAGCCGCAAACTGATTGAGAGTCGTCTCGAGGTCTGTCGTCGGCTCTGGGACTCCAGAGGGCCCAGCCTCGAGGGCATCTTTTCTGCCCGCGCGGAGATTAATGCCGCCTACGGTAGCTCCGCAAGTTGACAATGATGCAACTAGACCCTTGGAAGACGGTCAGCAAAGTCAAAAATACACGAATCATGGTTCTTACCAGTGCAATGTTGTCTGCCATACTCAAATAGGCGGTTATTGTCTGGGCGTGATACTTAGTATGGTAGTATGATGCCCCGGGCACAACTCAAACTCACTGGTCCCATCTGTATATGATACGATTAGTATGTAGACTTAACAGGTCTGGATTGTTTCTTTATTTGCAAACTTACAAATCTTAATGTGTCTTCAATAAACTGTCCAGGATTCTCGGCACGGTCGCCTTCATAACCAATAGAGCCGTCAAGACCACTATGATCAGGCGGTCAGTAGCATGTGGGAGAACTTGACTTGAGTTGCTTACCCAGTTCCAGCAGCAAGATCAGCCGTAATGGCATCGTGAAACGCCATGCGGACCCATTGGGCAGAGCTTTGTTCACCTCGTTTGCTGCCGCCACTGGCAAAGCCAACATAGTTGCTGCAAGGTGTCACGGCATTGATGAAGCCGTCGCTGTTGGTTCCAGAGTTGTCCACTAGGACGTGCTCCATTTCCTCGTAAATGTCACGAGGGTCGATGCCATTATAGTATGCCGATGCCGAGCTCAAAAGGAGCTGGGCGACGGGAAGGACTTGGGAGAGAGAGGGCATGGTGTTAACGAGAGTTTGACTTTAACGATTGAATGGCAGTATTTCTGGGTTGCTCTGACATGACCTTTCAAGGCTGAGTCCTTGTCTGTTATATAGAGCAGTGAGCAACAACACTGAGCACTTTCAACCCATATCGTGAAAGAGCTGAAGAGCAAAGCCCACAAGGTTGCATTCTCTTGGGTCCAACACCAATCAGTATACTTGCAGGATGCAGCTCACGCGGCTTACCGCGGGTGAGATGAACCATGAAGACGCGCTTTCGACACTCGACATGAAAGCGATAGCATCTTATCGCCAAACGCTTTGACACTTTCCCAACAGCCCGGTGATGGAGACCGAAATACCGACATGTTCACCAAGAGTGTGCTGGCACGGGACGTTGAAAGTGGTCAGCAAATCTCGCTATATGCTGGCTATACGCGCGTTTGGCCAAATAGTGCCTTCTTGGCAGACCCTTGAATACTACCGTCTGCATGCAGGTTAGGGATGACGGTGGCAATGGGTGGCGGCTATTAAGAAATGTATTCTGCGAAATGGCTCTCGTCGAATGGTAGCAAGACGTTTGTAATAGGTTTTGTCACAAATTTTGGAATATGAGCGACATTGAGTATATCGCCGGGCGAGCTTTGTTGAGACTAACCATGATCTGGGCAGGTTCCTGCGTTTCCCCGGACAAACCAAGACCCACAGTATAAGAGTCCGCCATTGTTGCGGTTCTCATCGTGCCCTACCTGACCTATACGGATTGCTGTCCGCAGTTTTAAGCTTAAGTTCAAGCTTGGCTCAGCTCCTCTTGAGGGATTCTGCGAGTTGCCGATCAAGTTGCCCAATGAAGGAGGTGAGCCCGCACCTACACTACATTACATACATGCTCAGGAACCGCGGACCCGTTGAACCGGGACACCTCTGTGCTATTTTACTTTTACATGTACTTTCAAAGACAGACAGAAACTTGTCCAATCAAGCTGTTCCAGTTGCCAATAGGTTGATAAAAATAAAGATAAAAATGCACATGCGAATGAAATCGGAAAGCGGCACGGTCTTCTATGATTGGCCACTTCGTTGCAGCATGATGCAAGGTTCAGGGGCGTACATCGTGTTTCTAGGTATTCTAAATTCTAGATCGTGGGAAAAACGGACTCCAATTGCTGCGGTTAGGATACGGTGCTGTGCTTGCAGATTATCATGAATGAGCACCAGGTTATACAAATGACACCCAGCCCTACCGTGAAATTCCCACCTCTAACCTTTTGGCATGTCCGAGATCCGATCTTCAGGGCCACCTATAGTATCTCCGGACACCCACATTCCGAGAAAAAGGTCCGGAGCCATTCAGAACCTAGAGTGTGCGAAAAGCCGGGCAGACAGGGACAATGTTGGATCTGTCCGCGTGGCCCCGAGTGGAGCCCAATATCGATATCCTTGCTTTTTTGCTGGTTTCGAGAAAGCGAGAAATTGGAAAGACAGTCGGCCGAGAAAACAAAATGGAAGGTCGTCCGTCTGTGCAGGGTCGGTAGCGCCTGTTTATAGGCCGCGCTTCCGCTGCGTACCCCGGAGGGCGCTTGACTGGTTTGTATCTACGGTCGAAATCATCCATATATTCTCCGACAGGTTGTGGCTGGACTTGACATGTAAATTACGAATTTTCACAAGAGAAACCAAAGGTGGCTGAATGCGCAGGTGACTCTTCTAGGTAGCAATGAAGCCCGCATCTAGAATTAGACACCCGGAAGTACGTCGCCTGCGAATTTGCACAAATTGTCATTTCTTCCTCGATTGCATGGAATGTGCACTGCTAGCTAAGCTCTACTGCGCAGTATTACCGTCGGTAGACGACGCCGGAAGAATGGCAGGCACCAAAGCCGGGCCCAACAAAAAGCCCCCGTCCATCTACAAACCAACGGACGAATTGCGTACAAAGTACTTCCTATGGATAGGATACCTATCAAAATTGTGATCTATCATGAGTTGAAAGACTTGAAGAAAAGAAAGGCGAAGATAGAGAAAAGCAAGCCATCCAAAATGTGACGGAATCCCTACAAACTTGCAGGAAGCTTGGGCTTTCCGATGCACATAGCGTTAGCTTAGTGTATGTACCTATGTAGTGTAAATAGTTGCTGCCCCGCGAAAGGACTGCGAACTCTACAAAACTTATACTCAAATTGCAGAGGATAATTAACCATCCAAGACACCCAATTGGCGCATTCTCACCATCATGTCTGCCAACGAAAATGTCGAGGTCAAGTCTTCGGGCAACAGTGAGACTGGTCGAGGACTTTTTGCCTCAAAGGACTTCAAGCCCGGAGATGTTGTGCTCTCTGTCGACCGCCCTCTAGTGGCCGAGCTCGACATGGATCGCATGAGCGATAGTTGCGCCTGGTGTTTTCAACGTGGCGCAACCGACCCAATGGAGCGCCAGTCCTCGGCTGCCATGGGCCTTCCGGCTGGCTTCATCGAGTGCAAAGCCTGCAGCGGGTGTCGACGCGTCTCGTACTGCTCCAAGAAATGCCAGAGCAAGGCTTGGAAGGCTGAGCACAAGTACGAGTGCAAAGTGCTGGCCCCTAGCGAGCGGCCTGCCCTGCCCGACGCTGTTCGAGCCGTCATCAAACTGCTGGGACGCCTCAAAGCGGAAGGTGACAAGGACGGCAGAACAAAGGAGCTTTTGAGCTTCTTTCCATTCGCCGGCGGTCAGGGCCTGGAGGAATTTGCCCGACGGGACAAGAAGCTCTTTGATGATTTGAGCATGATGGGCTTCGCTGCGTGGAAGTATGTCGGCGAACCAAATCTGCCAGGCGTCGACTCGCAAAATATTGCCAAGGCTTTCACTTTCAACGTATGTACCCGAGTTTCGAGCCTGATATTGTCCGTATGTGAAGCTGACGCAAAAACGATTGGTAGATTCTATGCAACAAATTTGGCCTCAGCTCACCGCTGGACGACACCCACCTCGGCATTGGGTTTGATCCTCTAATCTGCACCTCAAACCATTCTTGCGATCCCAATGTGAATCTCGTCTTCAATCAGCCGACCACAGTCCTAAGAGCGCTCAAGCCAATCAAGAAGGGAGAAGAGATATTAATGAAGTATATTGATGTCACAAATCCCTACAGCGTAAGGCAGGCTGAGCTTAGCGAAACCTATCACTTCACCTGCAAATGTTCAAAGTGCAAGAAGGGAGCTACCGACAGGGAAGATATCTTTTCCAAGCCTGCAAGCGAACTTTCGAGCGAGTATCGCAAACGCGCTGATGCCCTTGTGGCTCGTCATGAGAAGCAATTGGCAAGATTCCTCGTCCCGGGAGGCAATGAGGCTGACCAAAAGAGACTGGCGGCCCTGCAGGCAGAGGCCTTTTCAGTCTCAGGCACACTTACAGATGTCAGGGACCCCAGTCTGGAGGAGATCAAGGACACACTCAAAATGTGCATTGATTCTGGACTTTGGACGTGGACAAGACAGCCGGTGCCGCGACTGTGCCATCAACTCTTCGCCAAGTACATCGCAACCGGTGACCCCTACGGAGCCTTTAGGATCGGCCTGAAGTTGTATTTCGAGATCTCTCCTAGCCTTTACCCTCAGACATTTTCATCCGACAGGCTGGTCGACTCATGGGCCATGTCGACGGTTACCAATGTCCTCTGCGGCCCAATGAGTAAAGAAGTGTATGACGAGTTCATGCAAAACGGCGTCGACCTGCGCATCGCGTATTTTGGCTTTCTCTTTGCCGTTCATGATGATATGCCAAAGATGTTTGGCGTGGATTCACCATTTGGAAAAGTCGTCGAGAGCACATACAGTCAAATCATGGCTGGTGTCACCATCCACGAGTCAGAAATCCGAGACAAGGTCAAGACCTTGTGGCCATCACTGGAGATGATAGGTAGGAGCGTTACTGTCCAGAGCCTGTAAGAAAGTGACGGCCATTCCGGAGCGCAGCATCTCGTGATGCTTGGATATTCCACCAAGTTATCCATCCACCTCCATGTCTACGCCCAGTAGTGTACAATGCTTAGCAAATTCACGTCGGGCCGTCGCCGCAGGAACAAACTCAAATATTGTGGGTGGACGGGGGATAGATTGGTGCACCACCAGCAAGCGACCTCCGTAACCCGTAACAAATAAGAAAGAAGGAAAAAAGAAGTAAATCCAACCAATCAAACATCGATAAATTAGTATTCGTGCCACTACATGGTACCGAACAATCCGAGGACGGAGAAATCAATCTCGCGAGTAATCCGATGGTAGCAATTCACCAGGACCTAGCCATACATTGTCTTTTGTCTGGCATCTAACATGAGGACGGGTACTACGGAGTTTACTAAAAGAGAGGATCGGATGCCGAGGACTCCAGAAAGCCATAGAACCTGCAGCCAAGCCAGGTCATAATCAGTCAACTGGAGGGAAGCTGCTCAGCTGCAGGCAATAGAGACACACAGCCACCCCCAAAGAAAGAACCCGAGCAGCTCTGCCGTCACAACGTCATCCCTGGCACCTCGTGGCCCAAAGCTAATGGTCTCGTTCGTCACCTTCGTCACTCGACTTGAACGGCGTGCTGCAAGCGTCAAAGGAAAAAGGGCCATGAGCACCAATCAAGGTACATACAGTACCCCAACTTTTGCGTCCGTAATTGTGACATACTCTATGGTAACCCAGATTGAATAGATGCGGTCTGGGCTCTGCAAAATCCAGTTTTCCTTGAATAGTCAACCAACAAAATCTCATACTGACGATTGTTTCTACTCGTAACAAAAATCCTCAATTTCTCCCTCTCGAATTCTTCTGGGTTCTCTACTCAACGTGCCAAAGCGAAACTCACCAGCAGCAGACCTCAGAAACCCGCCAAACTCTTGTCGCTACCTAACCTAACAAACCAATTGAGGGGTCCGTCCAGCTCCTACCTAAAATCCATTTGGGTAAGACCAGTGAGGTCATACCCTTGTAGGCGCCAAAATCGATAAGACCGATTACGTCCTTTCCCAGGCAGTGAGGGGTCCTAATTTCCCTCCCAAAAGTTCCAAAGTGCCCCCCTCCTGTAGTCTGGTGCACCTATTGTATTTTGCGACCGGAAACGGGCAACAAATTCCCATGCGCCATTAGAGCCACACACAGGCAATCCTTCAGCCTACCGACGATAATTTTCAGTACCGTTCCCCCTCAACCTCCTCCAACCCCACAAGACAAGCACTGCAAGTCCAACAAACGCAAGAGAGCGAGAGAGCATCATGGGCCTTACCGGTCACCGGCGACGAGCTGGTTCCAGCGCCAGTATGTCCACCGCCGTTTGCTGTCGAAAATGTGACATGGCCCCCAGCTCGGATACTGACGGAATCACCTTGCTCTAGGTCGGGCGTCATCCGCTGACGAAAATGAAAGCGACACCACTGTTGTTGAAGGTGAACAGGGAAATGGTAAGCTTCAAACCTTGTTCGCCGTCTATAGGCAAAGTTTCAAGTGCATTTCTGACGTGGAATTATATAGTTCTCGGCCATATTATCTCTCAACTGAGGCCCGGCGCCGATCTGAGCCGGGTCGTCTTGCCGACTTTCATCCTCGAGCCAAGAAGCATGCTGGAAAGAATCACCAAGTCCGTCTTGTCCCTGCAGAGTTCTTGATCATGGCTGGTACTGACCGACTTGTCACGCAGCTTTATGTGCCATCCAGAAATGCTTCTGCCGATACCCCAGATCGAGGATCCCGTAGAGCGCTTCGCAGCTGTCGTCAAGTTTTACCTGAGCGGTTGGCACATTAGACCTCCGTTCGTTGATCCCCTAGCTCCGCCGCCTTCGAAGGAGCCTCACTGCTGACACAATATATACCAGCGGCGTCAAGAAGCCCCTGAACCCGATTCTTGGTGAGGTCTTCACCTGCTACTGGGACCTCCCCGACAAGACGCGGGCCTACTATATCTCTGAACAGACATCACACCACCCGCCAAAGTCTAGCTATTTCTACATGGTCCCGGAACATCACATCCGGGTTGATGGTACTCTGAAGCCACGAAGCAAATTCCTCGGCAACTCGGCAGCCAGCATGATGGAGGGTACGGCCGTCCTGACTCTACTAAACCGTGGCAAGGATCCGAAGAAGGGTGAAAAGTATATATTGACTCAGCCAAACATGTATGCTCGCGGCATCTTGTTTGGTAAGATGAAATACGAGCTAGGTGACCACAGTTTTGTGCGCTGCCCCGAGCTGGGACTCGTTGCCGATATTGAGTTCAAGACGAAGGGCTGGGTGAGTGGAACGTATAATGCTATTGGAGGTACCGTCCGAAACGAGCACACTGGCGAGGCACTCTTCGAGCTTAGCGGTCTATGGAGCGATGAAATGGTTATTAAAGACTTGAGAGTAAGCAAAATCCACAACAGCTCGACTTGTTCTTTGGTGGTTGCTGACAATACATAGAATGGCCACAAGGAAACATTCTTCAACGGAGCTACAGCAAGACCCTCCAAGCCACAAGTGAGGCCATTGGAGGAGCAAGATGATCGCGAATCGCAAAAGCTTTGGGCAGCAACAGCACGAGCTGTCAAGGACAAGAACCATGAACTTGCCACGGATGAAAAGACAAAGATCGAGGACATGCAAAGAGAAGAGGCCTCTAAGCGGGCCGCCGAGAACGTCGAATGGCACCCAAGGCTGTTCAGGGCAGTCAAGGGAGGTCCTGGCGGTGAGGAAGAGGGAGAAGAAGAGCTGGAATGGATCATCAATGCCCACATGTGAGTCAATTTGGTTCTGTCTTTTTGTTTTGGGCCGAGGTACTAAAACATTCCAGTGATGGTGATACACCACAAAAAGTGGCAGAGCAGGTCATGGCCATCTACCCTATCCTTCCAGGACAGAAATCTTCAGATCGCAATGTAATTCCACCCCACACGGAACATGCAGCATCGGCAAGCAAACCCGCTACTGAAAAGGCTTCGAATGACTTGATTGACTTTGGACCAAGTGAGGACTCGGCTCCTGCCGTCGCTCCCGTACCAGCAGAAAACCCAGCTGTCGCTGCCGTTGCGCAGAACCACGCAAGCAAAAGTTCAACCGAAATCCGGCAATTGCTCTCGAGCACTGGACAAAAAGCTCCAGAAGGCCCTCTGATTGACTTTACAACAGATATGAAACACGATCTGCCAAAGACACAGCCGACCCAGGCGCCACTCAAGAGAAGCGAGACGGAGGAGAGTAATGATGCATTCTTTGATGCTGAATCATGAGTCACGGTCGACTGAGGAAATCTTGAGAACCGACGCATGGGTATGAAGCAGAGGCAACCTGTGCTGGCAACGACGGTACTGCGTACAGCTCACAGAGAAGGATTGAAAGACGGGCTCTAGACAGCGGTCAATCGCGCTGCATTTGCGCGGGCAAAGATTTGTTCTTGAATACAGGCTACGAGACGAGAGGTGGGCATTACGCGGGCACATCAATACCATTTCACGCATTCACATTGTCAATAGTAAGCTCAAGCATGGTACAACTGGTTATCGACAATTGTGATTATAAAGTAGGACTACGCCACATATAAGAGAAACACCAGAATCATGCCGACTTGTCTTCTCCCACGAAACCATTCCGAGAACGCCATTCTTTTCCTAGCAATAGTGTACTGCTTTACTGATTGACTTGTCAGAGCCCCATGATTTGGACCTAGAATTGTTCCTCTCACGTACCATGAGATATACCGCACGAAGAGACTGATGGGTGATGCACACCGAGGTTGACAGCGCCAGATGATTTGACCGACGGTCGACGGAGTATATCCGAGATCACAGCAACTGCGTGACTCGGATGTCTGCCATGCGTTGGAGGGTTTTGGTGTAAAACCGCTCCACTCTTGTCAATAATAGACGCCTTAGCTGTGGATGGATGTCTTCTCAAGTAGACGTAATGCAGGCCCTTTTCCTGCCTGCTTGTTATCTCTCGCTTTTTGTTGGCATATGAGCTGCGGCCATTGAAGCCTAGTTTCGCAGTGCGCGGCTGTGATGCATCCCGGACTCGTCAAGAAAAATATCATATTTTCCCTGTAAATTAATACCTCTTCCTCGTAGGTTCGGGGCTCGGACTCCTGCTGACGCTCTTTGCATCGCGGCCGCGCTCCTTGAGCCACTTCTTGGTAGAGAGAGTAAGGTCATTGTCGAGCTCGGGGCTGGGGTTCTTGCGGTGGATAAAGTTGCAAAAGCCGCCTCGGACACAGCCCTCGCCCGAGTTGAGACGACAACAGGCCTCGCGGAAATCGGTAACGGGGCTGAGCTCGCAGTAAATGGGGCGGCCGGCGTACCAGCGCGAGTTGAGCTCGTCGCAGGCCTGCTGGGCCGAGTCCTCGTACTTGAAGCGGGCATAGACGTTGCCAATCAGGTGGTCGTTTGTGTTGTCGCAGACGACGAGCTCCTCGACCTCGCCGTACTTGCACAGCTCGCACCACAGGTCCTCGTAAAAGGCGTCAAAGTGGTTGGCGCACTGCTCGGGCGTCAGCCGGTTCGGGTTCTTGGCGTCGTGCGCCGGGTTCTGGTACATGGACGGCAGCAGGATCGTCTGCGAGTACGACGGCTTGACGTGCTTGCGCGAGCAGCGGTCGCCGTGCCGGCAGGCGCCAATCTTGTAGTAGAAGGAGCAGTTGACCTTGTCCTGCTCCGTACCGAAAATGGAGGCGAGGAAGTTGGCCATTGTGAGTCGAGTGTGAGAGATGAGAAGAAAAAAGGTTGAAAAGTCGGGTTTTGTGTGTAGTTTTTTGGTCTTTAAGCCAGAAGCTTTGGTCTTCTTCTCTTTCTTTTTTCTCCTCTCCTTCTATCGCAAGTCTTTTTCGCGTCGGGGAATGCTCGAATCAATGGCCTAAAGTCGGTAGTCTTCTGTCGCGTGAAACTTCAGAGTATCGTCGTAAAATGCGCAAAAGATCAAGATGGGAGATTTTCGTATGTAATGCGACGTGATTGATGTTTTTGTTGCGCGCAGAATGTTCACAAATCCGTCCTTGGATGTTATGAGCGGCGTGGTTATCGAAGTTTCCATGGGTCTGCTGGAATGGATGGCGAAAATGCCAATTGAACCGACTTTGGGGTAGCTGATGACAAATGGTCTGTGCTTTTGCCCAGCTATGGGAGGAGGCGAGTACAATGTCAATGTCAGCCAAAGGTACGTACCTACAGACGCTGCCTAGACGCTTCTGGCAGGAACTTTAGGTTCTACCGTGTAGGCTTGCCAGGCCTTCATTGGTGGTGTACCATAGGCGCTATTTAGCGATTGATTGGTGCACTGTTTTCATGAGAGTGCAATTGATGAGATTGCCACCCTGCATATATCGTAGAATCTGGATAACCAATAGATCGACAAAACATCAGAAATATGGATATGTCCAATTCGCCCACAAAGAATATGCCATTCTTGCATTCTACATCTGCCGAGAAACAAGACGTTTTTTGTGTTTCGTATTGGTATTACAAAATCAATTTCAAAATAAATAAAAATGAATGTAAAACAACGATTAACAACCAGCAGTGACCGTTGGATCTGGGTCCCTGGGGTGGGAGATCAGGCTCGCTCGTCCGTCATTGACTCAACACGCAATATTCTCATCATAATGCTGGACCATCTCCAGATGAGCTGGTCGACCCGACTGTCTGTCTGTAGGAAGGTGGTGTTGTCATTTCACCCATGTCTCTTGATGACTACT
>NW_006917091.1:820976-848677 GCF_000516985.1 Pestalotiopsis fici W106-1 | reverse complement strand
CTCTCTCTCTCTCTCTCTCTCTCTCTCTCTCTCCCCCCCCCCCTCCTCTCTTATCATCAAGTTGGGTGAGCAAGTGACTTCAAGCCTACGGTTCCGCATCGATGCCGCATCTTTTGGGCGCGAGAAAAACATGACGTGTTCCATTTCAGCCCTATACTGTCTGTTTTCGCAGAAACCTGATCCTCTACTGGTCCGGTCCAACGGTGGCACAATTTGATGGCGGTGGCAGCTCCTGGTTACATACACAAACAGCATGCATCAATTAGACCATGTATTTCCACTGTCTCCTATACGTCCCAGACTTATGGAAAAGGGGTGGTCTTGGACGTCGAGAGCCAAATCTCTTTGAAACCTTCGTAAAGTGGTTTTGTTTACTCTTGGGTGAGCATCTGGATCAAGCCCTTGAGACCTTGCATAAACACTTATTATTGTCTCAGTTGTAGGGCTAGGAATGCTATACCCACGATTCAGACGATGTGATTAGGGGCAGATTAGGTCAACAGAAGGTAGTCAAGAAGAGCCCAGTGTAGCAGCTTTTTCTCATTAATAAGCAACAAGACTGCCTCCATGAGTTTTCGCAGAATGCTTTCCGCCTGCATACTTCCTGGCGTTTGAATTGCATCTCGACAATGTGGCGGGGAATATTGCAAGTGCTGGCCTTGGGCCTGGCTCAAATGGCATCAGCCGATTGTGTCCGGGATAACTGCCTCGAACGTGAGTACTGACTGACTGATTTGCTCTGTAATTTTCCGCAATTTGTACGGAACCCAATTGATCTCCTTCTCAGGCATTGACTGCGGCCCGGGATGCGTTGCCGATTGCTCGAGATGGCTCGCTGTCACCGTCAGGCCATCGCCCGTGTAAGTGAGTCCGATTCCTCAAGTTACACGATTTACTAATCCACTGTCTGCAGCACTTTGACATCAACCACTTCGTCACTTGGAACCTGCGAAACAATAATCACGCAAGCCCCAGAAATAGTAGTCTCCAACGCTGAAACCAAAAAGAAGAGGAAGAAGAGGACGTGCAAAAAAACCACGCCTTTTCCTTTCTATGCTGCTCTATGTGATGACAGCTCCCGCTATGCTTCAGCCTGCGAATGTATTGGTGTGACGGCCACAACAGAAACGGCTGCAGCCCATGTAGTGACAGAATATGTCACTTTCGTGTACACCACACAAGACGACACTGTCACGGAAATCGAAACTACAGCGTCCGCAATTCCTGGGCCGGTTCTTACTTCTTCTGCGGTTGAGCCATCAATGACTACAAGCTCCCGGGAAAATGACAATCAGAGTACCAATTCCAACGACTTTTCCGGCATATTGTCATCATTGCCATCAAGCACAACAATGACAACTAGTGCCGGTTCTGCTGATACTGGGCCGATTCTCACTTCTTCTGCGGTTGTACCAGCAACTACTACAAGCTCCCAGACTACAGACTCGGAAACTACAAGCTTCCCGGAAAATAGTAGTCAGAGTACCGATACCAGCGACTTTTTCAGGCATACTATCACCAACGTTTGCAGACACCACAACGATAGCCAGTTCCGCTGATTCTGGGCCGGTTCTTACTTCTACGTTGGAGCCATCAATGACTACAAGCTCCCAGGAGGATAATAGTGAAAGTACCATTTCCAGCGACTTTTCAGGTATATTATCACCAACGTTTGCAGACACCACAACGGTAGCTAGTGCGAGCTCCGCTGACTTTGGGCCAATTCTCACTTCTACGGTGGGAACGTCTACGACTACCAGCTCCCAGGAAGACAATAGTGAGAGTACCATTTCCAGCGACTTTTCAGGCACACTATCATCAATTTTATCAGATACCACAACGATAGTTAGCGCCAGCTCCAGTGACTCTGGGCCGATTCTCACTTCTGAAGTGGTGCCATCAACAACTTTAAGCTCCCAGGAAAGTAATAGTCAGAGCACCGTTTCCGAAGACTTTTCAGCCTCATCATCATTGTCACCAGACACCGCAATAACATTCAGTGCCAGTATCACAGATGCTTTCACTTCTACGGTGGTACCATCAGCGACTACAAGCTCACAGGAAAATAACAGTCAGAGTACCGGTTCCAACGACCTTTCAGCCATATTATCATCATCATCATTGCTGTTGCCATCAAGTACTCCTATAACAGTTAGCGCCAGTGCCACAGATGCTGGAACGATTCTCACTTCTTCTACAATTGTGTCATTAACAGCTACAAGCTCCCAGGAAAATGATGATCAGAGCACCATTTCCAACAGCTCCTCAGACATATTACCATCATCGGAAATTCCAACCACCGCTAGCGCTGGTTCCACGGATTCTGGGTTGATTCTCACTTCTTCTACGGCTGAGCCCTCAACGACTGCAAGTTCTCAGGAAAATGATAATCAGAGTGCTACTTCAGACAACTCCTCGAGCATGTTACCATCATCAGATACTACGACGACCGCTAGCACCGGTTCTACGGATTCTGGACTGATTATCACTTCTCCTACGGTTGTACCATCAACGACCACAAGCTCCCAGGAAATTGATACTCAGAGTACAATATCTATCACCTCTGTAGGCATATCATCGTCATTAACATTAACGTTAACATCAGATATCCCAACAACAGTTAGTGCCAGTGTTTCGTCAACAATAGAGGTTGCTCCTGTTCTCTTGACGGTGGTCCCGAATGTTCCTTCATCCAATCAGAAGAAAAGACAAACTGACGACTCGGACGGTGGATTCATCGGCGCCCCCAGCACGACAGACGATTGCAGCGTCGGCACACCCTTCAACATTACCGACGGACAGTTGTCCAGCGACGGGCAGGTTATCGGCACGAATCCCACCTTGCCCTACATTGAACTTTTGCCCTCTTCCTTGGGGTCCATCACGACAACCTTTTTTGTGCTTGACTCTCTTCTACACTGGAGGAACGAGTCATTCTTCCAGGAAGAGGCAGGCTTTTGCCAGACTGCAGACGGCCGCGTTTATGCCACATTCTCTTCTTCTGAGAATTGGCCTACAGATTGCTCGCCTGTAGAAATCCTTGTCTACAAAGGTAAGTATAGCATGATATAAGTCGAGTCACACACGACTGACAAGTCTTCAAGCTCGCCAATGTCAAAATGGCGTAATTGTCCCCGATGACGGCACAGAACCAACGAGTTCATCTGCCTTGACTTCTGCAACCGGAACTCAGTCCGAGTCCTCAACAGATACCACAACAACCAACGTTGTTGCCACCACAGACAGCACAAGTAGTTCTCAAAGTCTGACAGCATCAAATCAGTCTACAGATATCGGGGCCACCTTTGAGAGCACCCAATCTACAGCCTCAACAACGAGCACGGAACCTAGCTCTTCGATCACTTCTTCAAGCCTGCTAACATCGACATCTTCTGTACCGTTCACGATGAGCCTCGGTCCTCCGGACTTGGCCAGTAGTACCCCTACAAGTACAGCTGTCGTCACGACGGGAGATTCCTCAACAGTCCTCGAAAGTGCTTCTTCAACTGATTCGTTTTTACCTTCTTCGACAACCTCCAACAGCGATGTAACTACATCCTCTGATACGAATGCGCCGCTCACTTCTACCTCTAGCACAGCCATCGTATCCAGTAGTGATTCGAGCGTGAGCACTCCAAGTGAGACTTTTTTCAGTAGTTCAACGACAGACACGAGCGCCTCGGCACCGACAATCACAACGTCGACACCAGGCAATACCCAGACTTTTGACCCTGGTTTCGGCTCAACTACAAGTTCCACAACCGAGGCGACAGATAATACGAGTTTGGAAGCCGTCACCAGTAGCAACAGTGGAACATCATCTGAATCTTTGTCATCTACTACGGCTTCAGAATTTACTTCAGAATCTCCCTTAACGTCGAGTGATGCAATTGTCAGCAGCAGTTCTCTCCCGACTGACACGACTGCCTCGAACACCGATAGTAGCTCAACTACGGAGTCACTGACCTCAACTAGCAGCTCAACTGAAAATACACCATCTGATTCAAGCTCGACCATCTCGTCTTCTCCGACTAGCACTGAAACAGATGTAACATCAGTAGTTGGTTCTAGCACTTCGTCTGAAGAAGTTTCGACAGACACAGCTATCAGCAGTTCATCTACCGACGTGCCAACAAGCATTTCTCAAAGCGATCTTCCTGTAGATTTATCCACCAGTTCATCTTCTACTGATATATCAACAAGCTCCCAAGGCAGCAATCCTGCCACGGAGTCAGCTACTACCACAGTGGATGCCACTGAGACGGCATCGATATCGAGCAGCAGCTCCTTCTCAGCCGAAGTGTCCTCTTCCGAGACTTTGCCACCAAGCACATCTTCAACAGAGCCAACCGTTTCTGCATCAAGTGATATCGATACAACATCCCCCACAACTGACTCAACGGCTCTGAGTTCGCCTACTACGACTGAATCTAGTACCTCCGAGACGCAATCATTCTCAAGTGATTTGTCGTCCTCGGAAACGCTTCAAACTACGTCGAATGCATCCCAGGACAGCTCGCTAGCACCAGAGCTGACGTCTACAAGTTCTTCGTCGGACGAGGCAACAACCGCAACGCCGACAGACTCGTCAAGTTCGGAAATAAGCACAGACAATATCTCGCCAACACCTGGAACAAGTTCTACGGAGGAGTCATCGTCCTTGATTAGCCCTACGACAAGCTCTACCATTTCGACCGAGTCACCTGTTTTGTCTTCTGATATTTCATCCACTGCCACCTTGCCGTCTAGCACAGAAGCAGCGCCAGAAACAACAACGGACCAAAGTACAATAAGCACTACCTCAGTGGACACCTCATCGATGACAGCAACAGACACGACTGCTCCTACGGATACGACTGCTCCTACGGATACAACTGCATCTACAGATACAACTGCTCCTACAGATACAGCTGCTCCTACAGATACAGCATCATCGACAGACACAACGGCATCTACAGATACAACGGCGTCTACAGATACAACTACACCTACGGATACCACCGCTCCTACGGATACAACTGCATCTACAGATACAGCGTCATCGACAGACACAACAGCAGTAACAGATACAACGATACCTACAGACACAACTGCACCTACGGATACCACTGCTCCTACGGATACGACTGCTCCTACGGATACAACTGCATCTACAGATACAGCGTCATCGACAGATACAACTGTTCCCACGGATACAGCATCATCGACAGATACAACTGCTCCTACAGATACAACTGCTCCTACAGATACAGCATCATCGACAGACACAACGGCATCTACAGATACAACGGCGTCTACAGATACAACTACACCTACGGATACAACTACACCTACGGATACCACTGTACCTATATCTTCGAGCGTTGTTGATACGTCAACAGAAGCTTCATCATCATCAACAGATGTCACTTCAACGGATGCTGTACCATCTTCAACAGGTCCAGTATCAACAGATGCGACTTCAACAGACATAATATCAACAGACACAACGCCAGCAGATACGACGTCAACAGAACTCACTTCAACACAAGTGACTTCAGCGGATGCAACATCAACAGAGGCCGTACCCTCCTCAACAGATGTCACTTCAACGGAGGCTGTACCATCTTCCACAGACACAATATCAGCCGAAGTAACTTCAACGGATACAGCATCAGCGACAGATACAGGTTCAGCGACAGATACAGCTTCAGCGACAGATACAGCTTCAGCGACAGATACAGCTTCAGCGACAGATACAGCTTCAGCTTCGTTAACAGATATAGCATCGTCAACAGATACGGCATCAGCAGAAGTCACTCCAACGGATACAGCATCATCAACAGACACAGCGTCATCAACTGATACGGCTCCATTAACAGATACATCATCAGCGGAAGTCACTCCAACAGATGCAGCATCGTCAACGGATATGGCATCGCCAACAGATACAGCTTTATCAACAGATACGGTATCGTCAACTGATATAGCATCAACAACAGATGTAGCATCGTCAACTGATGGAGCATCATCAACAGATACGGCCTCATCAGCAGAAATCACTCCAACAGATACAGCATCATCAACAGATACGGCATCGCCCGCAGACACAGCGTCGTCCACAGATACAGCGCCATCAACTGATACGGCTTCATCAACAGATACATCATCAGCAGAAGTCACTCCAACAGACACAACATCGACGGAATTGAGTTCAACAGATACATTATCATCAACAGAGGTCACGCCAACAACGGATGTAGCATCAACAACGGATGTAGCATCAACAACGGATGTAGCATCAACAACAGAAGTGACATCAACAGACACAACGTCATCAACAGGAGTCACATCAATAGATACAGCATCAGCAGAGGTTACTTCAACGGATACAACATCAGCAGAAGTCACTTCAACCGATATAACATCATCAACAGACATCACTTCAACAGAAATAACATCAACAGAAGCAACTTCTACAGAAATCACGCCGTCGTCAACAGAAGTGGCTCCAACGGATACAACATCATCGACGGAGGTTGCTTCAACAGATACAACTTCAGCAGAAGTCACTTCAACAGACGTAGCATCATCAACAGACGTAGCATCATCGACAGACGTAGCATCATCGACAGACGTAGCATCATCAACAGACGTGGCTGCAACAGATACGGCAACATCATCGACTTCAATCACATCGTCAGTCGATACGGCTACTGGTCCAGAGGTCACTTCGCCAACTTCAACGGGAACAAGCGCGGAGACAAGTTCAACAGAAGTAACATCAGCATTGACCGAGACCACGCCAACAGATACAACAACTTCAGACACTATATCAACGTCATCGAGTATCACAGCCACGTCAACAGAAACGGACGTTTCTTCAGTCGATTCCCTGTCTTCAACAACTCCATCAACAAGCCTGTCCAGTACTTTGGAACCTACAACCTCATCTTCATCCGAATTGTCTACTTCTGAGACATCTTCAGCAGAAATCAGTGCGACCACAACAGAATTGAGCACGCTCGTAACGAGTACAACCAGTGACACCTCTACGGCTGACAGCACAAGCTCTCTTGCGACCTCGGATCCAGAACTCACCACGACTACTGGTACAGAGACCACCACATCTTCATCGGCAGAAGTATCGTCCTCGGACATCCAGACGACAAGTTCCACGAGTACCTCTGACGCAGACGTATCGTCAACAACCAGCTCCTCATCAACAGAAGTGGAATCCCCAACAAGCTCTGTAACCACTTCAGATGCCCCTACCACCACGACTGATCTTACGACGTCATCAACAAGCACCACTGCAGAACCAACAGCGACCGAAGAACCCGACACGTACCCACGCAACTTTTGCATCAAGATTGCCGGCCCAGACCACCTGGACTGGATCAGCAGCGGCTTCGGCCCCGGCGACGTGCTCAACTTCCGCAGCCCGCAAAACGCCCAGTTGCCCACGCTCTACTTTGAGCGCAACGGCAACGCCAACGGCAGCCCCGTGTACAGCCCGCTGGTGGGCACCACGGGCACGGCCGCCAGCGCCCAGGCGTCGGACGCCTGGATCTACGCCTTCCTGTCCGTCCCGCGCACCGACGCCGCCGGGAGCCAGCCCAACCCGGCCAATATCATCTTTGCGGGCCCGGACCAGCTGGACAACTACAGCGACATGTACCAGCAGGTCGAGTGCCGCGTGGCGGGCGCGGCGCCCGGCTCGGCGTTTACCTGTCGGGTGCAGTTTGATAACAACGAGTTTCCAGACTACAATCAGTTCTCACTCGCGCCCGCTGAGGCTAGCAGGAGGAGGATGAGGAGGAGAGAGCTACAGTCCAACAAGAGGCAGTCTGAAGATCCCAATACTGCCCAAGCAATGCAATTGGCCTATGACCAGGCATCTGAGTACTCTCTGTACATCGATTACGATCCCAATTGTGGGACATATCCCGACGAAGCTAACTAGGCAAAGGTCGTGGACGCGAGTAATGGCAGGAGAGCCGGGGATGGTTTGGAGAGAACGCAGGGAGCTGTGCTCCTTGTTCATGTATTTACTTTTCATGGGCTGGCCACTACATATACCCTGCTACTTTGTGTACAATTATTGTTATTTTGATATATAAACCGGCGTAAATCTGCACTGTTTTATAATAATGATAGTTTTTATCAATATGCGGTGCTCACTATGTGCCTCGGATTGTTGTTTGTTATCCTCTCTTGATGAATTTATACAAACTAGTTCCGTGAAATATCCATAACGTTGCATAGTAGCCATGGCTTTAAGCCACTCGTTATAATGGAGAAATTCTTCGATTGAATATCACCGCCTCGCCAGCAGTGTGATTCGGAAACCGTTTTGAGACCAGACCAGAGCCGAAATTGCTCGTTACGTATCAGTGAGGTGTGATTTGGTTATAATGATCAAGACATTATTCGATCGAGCAATGTCTTGTCTTGAGTTCTATCGGCATCGAACGTGACCGAGACATGATCCTTCCCTATCTGTACACATCACCAGCAGAAAGACCAGCAAGTTTGAAACACACGATAGCCATTGGTGTCACTGCTATTATTACGAAACTTATTAACGCTTCCCGATCTCCTGCAAAATGAGTTTTACGAGCACTGTTACATTAAAATCCTACAAACGCTTATCGAGAGATGAGTGGCGAAGCACGAACGCAAGAGAGAATGAAACCGGACAAATTGGCATTATCTGAACATGCCCGTCACCACCCTCTTAGCTCTGTTGCGACATGTGCGTCGGCAGATTATAGGTAGCATAATCCGTGTGCACAAACGCCCTGTCCACAGCGGGGACACTCTCGAGGACGTACTGCAGACTCTCTGCCAGGTCGTGGCTGTCGCGCAGCGGGGTGCTGGCATCGAGTACAATGTCGACCTCGACGTTGAGCTTGTCACCGGCGTGATAAGCCTGCAGGCCCTGGATCTGGCGAATGGTTTTGGCAAAGCGCATCGTCAGGTACAGCAGCACGTTACGCTGGTCTGCAGTGGCTGAGAAGCCCGACAGGTTCTTGATGTGCTCCAGAGACGTCTCGGACCAGTTGTAAATGACGACACAGGACAGAAGCAGGCCACCGAGCGCATCGAGCCACCAGATCTTGGCATAGAAGCCAACTACAAACATCATATTTTAGCAAGCGTCTTGTGATGCAACCAGTAGACCAGAAAAATACATACCTATCGGGAAAAAGATGGATCCAATGTTGAAGATGACATCAGTCCACGCATCCGCAGCCAGAGCTTGGACATTCGAGTTCTTGACGAGACGGCACCAGAGCCAGCACAGACCCTTGATAAGGACGGTGCCCGCCATGATGCCGATAGCAGGAATCCCGAGCTCGACGAGTTCATGCTCTGGAGATGCTAGTCGTTGGATCGACTGTAACGCGACTTGACAGAAAGAGGTGATCATGATGACCGAAAACACCAGAATACCCAATGGCTCCAGTCTCCTCCGACCGACGGGATATTTGTACTGGTCCTGGCGGCTGACCAACCACGTAGTCAGCCAGACAATGACGGTAGACAAAAAGTCCAGTACGGCATCTACCAAACTGGCCAGCACCGACATGGAAGACACTGAAATGATTACAGCAATCTTTCCAGCCAAGAGAATAAAATTAGCGGCAAAGTTCACGTAAATGGCTACAGTGACAATGTTGCTGCTGCTGTCGAGATCATCGTCATCTTCGAGCCACGGGATCTCGGGCTTTGCGCCCTCGCCATCCCATACCTCGCCGTCCTCTTCATCGTGGTTGCTAAACAAGGGCGTCGTCTCGGTGGGCCGGTAGATGTCTCTTGGCGTACGCTTGACCTTCTTGACGCTCTTCCCTGCCTCCTCGCCGGACTGTCCGTTCCCGTTCTCCTCGTTGGAAGGCGAGCCAGTCCCACTTGTTTTTAATAATCCGCTCCCCTCTATCAAACTTCCCACGGCGCTCCTGTTGGCACTACCAGGCTCCTCGCGGATGGTATCCGGGATCTCGACGCCGCGAAAGTGGCTGGCGGGCATGTCATTGTACTCGTTGAGCAGATCATGAGGCAGACTGCTGTCCAGCAGCCGGTCAATGTACAGGTACTGCTGGATAAGATAGTTGGTGCGCTCATAGTAGGCGCGTATGGGCTTGCGCATCGAGGCCAGCTGCTCCTCGGGCACCCAGTAGCGCTCCCAGCGGTACCGCGGGTTCGAGTTGCCAATCAGACGCATACTGCGGACGGGACGGCTCATGAGCACGGCCGAGAGCCGGCGCTCCTCATACAGAGACCGGCGCGACGTGGCATCATCTTCGCCACCGCTCACGCTGCCTGCGGCGCCGGCGCCATGGAGGTGGTGGTGGTGGAGAGAAGCCTCGTGATGCCCGCCCGGGTGGTGCGCCTCCAGGTCCGCAGCATCGAGACCACCGGTATTGCGCCAGGTCGTCGTCCCGTAGCCCTGCAGCGAGCTGTGGGACCGGTTCCGGATCAGGTGGGCGAGCGTGCCCTGGCCGCGCGGTGAAAAGGCGGGCGGTGCCTCGTCTTGCAGAACGAGATAGCCTTTGCGGTGCAGGCCGCTTCTCCCTGGAGACCGGGACAGGTACGACGAAGACTCTTGAGAAGACATGGCTGGTTCGAGACAACAAAGTAAAGCAGATGAAGCTTTCCGTTGCCCTTTCACCGAACTGCTGCCAACTGAGTCACTGTCTGTTTCCAGTCTATGAACTCAGCCCTGGAAATGACGTACCCTCAGCTAGATTAGAGCTGGACTTGGGGGTAAAATTCTTTCCGTCGAAGCAAGGAGGTAGACAATTGCGTCTGCCAGAGGTAGCTGATGGTAGCCTGGTGAGCTTCTGAAGCATGTGACAGTACCAGTAGACTTGCACGATTGGCGTCGTGGTTCAATGGAAAGCGTGGGGTGACTTCTTTATCATGATAGTTTTGACATTTCCTTGAGCTGCTGCTACACGTTTTCATACCTAGCTAGCTTGTATCTAAGCTATCGAGTTTTGAAGGTTGCAAAGCTAAGCTAGCAGATTGCCTATTACCCATTTGGGGCCAAAGGTTCCAAAACAACCTGAACCTGGTACCGTGTGTGCGGGTACCGAGGGGGTTCAACCGCAGGCCACTTTTTAGCAGATCTTCGCTGTACTCAAACAACCCGAGCCCCCAGGATCTGCAAGGTCTTTCTAAGGTCCGCTGTTGCAGCGATTTCAAAAGCAATGTCAAAGCGGAGGAAAGAAAAGACAGAGAAGAGAGAGTGAGAGAGAGAGAGAAGAGAGGAGACGATGAAAGATGCAAGGAAATCAAGAGACGAGAAACGGAGTCATCATGGTCGTGTTCTTTTATTCTCCTCCTATTCGTTCCCTCCAGGTACTCGTTCGTCAGCACGCTAGATTCATGCAAGGCTGCCGTTGTTATTATTTTGTACCAAATAAGACATGGTAAAAATAAAAATAAAAATTGTCAAGGTTTGGTGAAGACGAGCTGGTCCCAGCTCACCATTAGATCTCGAAATCTACTGTGTACTACTTTTTATTGTATCCATTATTACGGCGAAAGCGTCTCGTGAAGTTGAGAGTGGAGGTTTCCACAAGCAAAGGCCCGGTCTTTTTTGCCGCTCACTCTTTTTTTTTTTTCCTTAGTCATTTTCAATGCCAAGGATCTTCAGGGTCGTCGTGTTTGATGGAGTCGCCTTAATCGGGGGAGAGACCCTTCTTATTACTGTGTGCTACACACCAGTGACACTTGATGAGTCTCTTGCCTTGTCTGCTGCTTGGGGAGCTCGTCCTCTGACAAAATGCCAATGAGACGAATGTTTTGTTTCCCGCAGATTAATGGACGCGTTTTACTTGCATGGTCCATGTACCTGTCATACCCCATTGTATGTGCGCCGCCACTTGAGAAGCCCCAGATGCTCGAGGCGCAGTGCGCGTGAGAATTCGTTCACATGTATGCAAACTTTTCTCAACTTGAAATGCGAGGTAATAGGAGTAGTGGTAATAATAGTAAGTGGAGGGTGAGGCGGAAGTTCTGGGGGACCCAATCACGCAAATACTATTCTGTACATGACCTCTTGCATACAACAGCGGACCCGGGCCACTTTGCATACACATCATGCACATCTAACTTACCTGCTACTGAGATGCCGAGCGTGGCGTATTAACATTAGGTTCGAGAGCCGTGTAGCTTATCTGAGTACATCGTCAAGCGGGAAAACAGCAGACAGCCCGGGGGGGAGGTTTCGTCATGAAGGGGGAATGAGCGCTAGTCACCCGGCGCCCGTGGCTTGACAGAACTCTGTATCATGGCAGACACGGCTTGGTCTAGAATCGGCATAGGATAGATTAGTGACACAAGAGGGGAGGCCATGTCGGAAACTCTATAATGTAAGCACTGGATGAAAATGAAAAATTCGTTCATTGCGTTTTCAACAAAAGAGACATGAATAGAAACCATGACCATGCAAGATCCATTACAGCATGAACAAACTCTGCTGATATAATCCACCGACTTTCCGGGCTTGCCTGCCTGCCTACACGTGTGGCAACCACCAAATATAGCTTGACCTTAACATTCTGTAAGCTTTGTCTAGAAGCCCGGCCGGAAACGCAAGGCATTGGTTGGCCGAACAAGAAGCTTTCGTCAATCCCCCGCAACCCACGCGCGCCTTTCCCGGGTCCGGGTATTGTGAATGCGTGGAAGCGTTAATATCAATCCACCGAGGGGTGCATATGATGGTGTACACTACAGCAATCCTTGGCTTTATATTCATTCAGCTAAATATATAGTTGTTCCGTGCTGGGGTCGGTCATGCCATCATTGACTTCATTATTGACTTCATTGGCCCACTGATTGAATTGAATCATGTTGCCTAGATCTCTGAACAATACTTTTTTGAAAAGTAATCGCCGGGTACGGAGAGCACGACAAGGCTCTAGTAGTTGACGGTGTAGTCACATCAGCCTGCAGTATTCTGGGACAGCTCACATGGTTGCTTGCGATGGGTTACGAAGCAAATTGGTAATAAATGCAATTGCCGGCTCGGCAATTCGACTGCCAGGCGGAAAGCTCGCTTATATGAGATGTAAATACCAGCTAAATGGTAACTCATATATGTACACATGAGGTTGGCGTCTTGGTAAAGAGCCATTTGAAGTGTGATCTAAAATAGAGAGGATTAGGTTAGAACATTACCTCTGGAGGTAATCTGTACTTACATTAGCCAGCTGCAGGGTGACAGTTTGAACCCGCGCGGCTGGTGATATATAAGGAATACACAGGTTTGCCGTCAGGGGCAACTTGTTTAAGTGCTTCTGCTTTTTTAATACTATGTATGGTCGACGATTGTGGGTTGAGCTGGCCACAGTCTTCAAAGAAAATGTCCAAGGCAGCCCGCCCAATGAGCTAATTGCCCCTATTCCATGCAGGCCGTGCCGTAGACCATGGACTTGGTTTTCGACGGTCGTGACGGACGCATAAAGGATGCGTTCCAAACCCTAAAAGAGACATTTATTTGTATGGTGCTGCCCTCAACTGAGCATGCTCAGCAATGCACTTTGAGGCAAATCGGCCTGCAGTGTTGGAAAGAGAGTATGTTTACCAGGCCCGCTTTGCTGGTTCTCGATTGCATATAGGTACTGTGTACCAACCTTTCATGCTATGGGGGCGCAGATCCGTGTGTGCCCAGTCTTCTTACGACGATACATACGATTATTAGTGTATGCGAACTCGGGCCACCAGATAACGACGATAATCCAGTCATACAGTACCCAACTTGCACACTAAATGCTGAAGATCGTTCAGAAGTCAGTCGCAGGTTGACAACATCGACGATGCATGACGTGTGCAGTCTGCATTCTTGTTGGGCGTCGTCAATATTGGCTACGAACCCTTGTAAATCGCAAATTTGCTCCCGGCGCTTCGCCTCAATGACCTCTGGGTGAGCAATAAGATCAATAAAAAGACCTTTTTTTGTTCATTCCTGGCCCAAATTGGACAGAGTTGAGTCGAGATTCGCTCATTGTAGCAATGCCTCTGACTGGGATGATTGGTCCCACGTCAGATCAGATCTCCGACGGCGGCTCGGCTGCACCTTCAGGGCTGCGGCTAAGGCGATTGGGGTAGCGAACGGCCGCGTTTGGGCTGATGTTGGGTCAGATTTAATCATCCATCGTATGCATTTCTAACCTTGGCCTGTCGGCGTCTTGTTGGCAGAGCAGCCGGCCCCCTGAGTCGTGGGGATGGATGGATGGATGAATAAATGGATGGTTGCTCGGAGGACCTGGGTTTTCTGGCTATTGATTGCTGAAATGATTTGCTTCATGCATAGCCTGCCTTGACATAGTAGGCAAAACGTGCCAGGGAAGAAAGTTCTGGATGGTGGGGCTTTAGTGCTTCGCGCAAGTAGAAGTGGCCATTTCGAATCTGGATTTTGCAAGAATGAGCGTAGGAAAACTTGGAAAGTCTGCGACTTCCGGAGTCGCAATGGGAAGGCAATGCTGAACTGTACCCCATGTGAAATGGAACCCGAAGCGGAATACGAGAGAGCATTCGATGCTAGACGTCAGGGCGCTTGTCTTCTTGTTGGCACCATTTGGCTCGACATGGGGCCGCTGACAGGATAAACCGCTAATAATGAGAGTTTGATATTGATCGTTGACCCGCAATCTCCATATTGATCCCCACGCACGTGGTGTGTAGTTGGTACTCGTGCCTCGGAGGCTGAAAAACAGCAAATTTGTCCCCAGCAAGAAAACAGTCGATACGATACTGTCCGCTAAGACTGAGTTGTGAGGAAACCAAAAGGCACCATCGCCAAGAATTATCTTGTCTTCTCTGACACGGAGAGTTACGTACTACGCTCCCGAGCAGCACTACCAATTCTTCGGGTTGTGTACAGCATGGAGCGTAACCGTGGAAATAACACAGAAGCCGTGCAGTTTTGTTCAACGTGCTACTATTGCCGTCTTGTGATAGGTGGATGGGGGGCCATGGATGCATACCTACAGTGCGGTACCGTACGAGCCGAGGGAGGAGTGTCCGATCAGTGGGTTTTCGGTGATAAACTCTTGATAGATACGGTAGGTAGGGACGGAGTATGTAACATACACTAGGTACGTAGGTAGTATGGGGTAAACCCAGGTTAGTCGTCATAGACAGGGTATATCGAGATGATCTATTTCTCTCGATAGCATCACGATTTGCAAGTTGCAAGGTAGAGCTGGGAAAGTGATTATCGGGTGACCAGAAGTTGAGCTGCTGTGTTACCTGGAGAAAGTTCCCGTTGAGCATGGTATGTTGCTCGGGCATTGCGTATGCCGCCAAGCACAGGCGGATGCAACTACTAGAGGTTGAGGATGGAGAGCTCTCTGCTGTCCTGGTTAAAGCTTCTCTTTTGAAGCTGCAGATGGATGACCAGCCAGCACCATTTTTTTTTTTTTTTAGGACCAGTAGCGGTGACCAGATGGCGGTTATTAAGAAGTAAGCCATGCCGCCATAATGCGTTCAAATGGCTTACAGGGGTCTTCTGGCAGCTGCAATGAAAATGGTATGTGTCCTTGGTCGAGGTGCTCCGTAGGTACACACTGTGGGTTGGAAATGTTGACAGATAATCTTTGAACACTTGCATTCTCAAGAGGCGCTTGGGCGCGGCTTGGATTCGATTGAAGATTGGGCTGGAAGACTCCATCTCCCAGCAGCAGCCACCAGCGCCGGCCACTTGCATCGGATCCAATTCATTATTTGGGGCAGAACACTCTTGAGGTCGAGATGAGAAGTGGATCATGGTGATAGTGGTTAAAAGAAACATCCGCCGGACTTCCAGGTGGTTGCTCATGTTGTACATATCAAATTGACCTAAAGCTATAGTCGGGAAATATTGGTGCCTCGGACCCTCCCAATATAGCCTAGGTGTTTCCAGATAAATAAAGTAAGATTTTCTTCAAAGTCCAAATTGTGGAAAGTTGACTTTGACTAAAGTAATGGGTATAACTCTCGTTTTAACGGATAAAAGCATTAGACCCCGGGACCTCCGGTTTAACGGCTATTTCCGGTAGGCTATAAGAGGCAATTAGGTTTTATGCATTTTATTTAATTAAACCTATATAGCCAAATCCGTTTATTTATATTAAATTTTTTAAGTCCCTATTAATTTCCTATATAATAGCATTATAATTAATATAAAAAATATTACGAATAGCTTTTTTTATTATAATATAATATTTAGCATTAAAGGTTATTTAAAACCTTATATTGCTAATTAAGGTATTTTAATTAAAAATAATTAAAGCGCTATAATAGCTGCTTAAGCGATCGCTAATAAAGCTAGCTAAAGCGCTATAAAATATGTAATTATAGCGGGTGCTATTAAAGTTATAACTAAAAATATAAGGCAAATAGCCGTTAATATAGCTAGTTATAATATATTAAAGTAAGCTTTAATTATATTAATTTTTCGCTTAAAAAATTTTAAATTTAAAATCGATAAATTAAAATTTTTAGCAAAAACCTTTAATTATCGCGTTTATATAATATTATTTAAGCTTAATAAATAGGCTATTAGATAAATCGCAAAAACCTTTATTTATTTTTTAAATAAAAAGTTTATTATTATTATAATTTTAGCTATAATTAACGATAAAACGCTATTAATAATTATAAAATATTATTTAATAGGTATAAAGATAAAGGATGCTTTTTGCAATTAATTTAATTTTATTATTATTAAAAAAAGGCAAAAATTATTAAAGAAATTATATAAATTCGATTATAATAATAAAAACCTAATTAAATTTAATGCCGAATAAAATTATTATATATAAAAAAGCTATAACGCTAATAATTAACGCTTTATTTTAAATAATTAAATTTAATTATATTTAAAAGCTATTAAAAATAAAGCTTTAAAATAAATAAAACGAAAAAAAAATTAATTAGCTATTTTTTTAAAAGGCGTTATATTAAGATTTATATAATTTTAACAATTTTTTATAACTAAATTTATAAGTAAAATAATAATTAGTAATAAAAATAACGCTAATTTATTATTTATTAATAATAACGGTTAAATTAACGGCAATTATTAATATTACGGCAAAAAAGGTTATCGGCGAGTTAATTATAAATTTAAAAAACGCGATAAAAAAGCTATAAACGAATAAAGTTTTAATTTTACGCAATTAACGCAATTATTTACGTAATTAAACGCAATTATACGATTAAACGCAAATAAAGGCAATTACCGTAAGCGCGGTACAGGTCGTAGCCGGGGCCGGGGAAGCGCGTTTATAAGCGTATTCCGGGGCTCCTAATAATTATTATTAATTATAATAAATAATAATTTTTCCTACTAATTTAAAAGCGCTAAAATTATAAAACTTTTTAATTAAAATAAAAATTAAAAAAAATAAAAAATAGCTTATAATTATTATACGCGGGTCGCTTTTAGCGCAATTAAATAATTATAAATTACGCTTAATAATAAACGTTATAAATCTGCTAAATAATACGATCCGTATATATAAAATAAAACGAACTATTATAATTTCCTTATTTTAATAGCTATTTAAGCGCTAAATTTGCGTAAACGATAGCTATTAAATATAAGCGCTAATATTTATATTACGAATAATAAAACTAATTTTATCGCTAAATTAATTATTAAACTAAATAAATATAATCGGTTACCTATTATAATTAAAAACGGTATAATATATCTAATAAAATACGGCTAAATAATAACCGTATAGCGTAGCTTTAAAAGCAAGCGTTAAAAATTAACGCTTAAAAAATATTATTACGTTAAAAAATTTTTATTAAAAATAATTTCTAATAATAAGCTATATAAAACTAAATTTAAAATTTATAATAATTTTATTAAAACGCTTAATAATAAAATATTAATTATTATTAATATAACTAAAAAAAAGTGGTTTTTATAGCCATATAGGTAAAAGGAACCATTCCATATATAAGCTCTAATAGCATTAAACGGATTAATAAAGCCGTTAATTAAATAAACGATTTTATAATATCGCCGATTAAGCTATCTAAATAAAGAACGGCTAATTAAAACGATTAAGGCCACTAAAAGCATTAATTTAAATCTAAATAGCATTTTTATATTAATATGCGATGCGTGCGATAAAGCTAAAAGCGTTCGGATCGATTTAGCAAACCTAATATATATTTACGCAAATTTTGCGGCGACTTTATTATAGGCTAATATTAAAAAAATTAAACCTATTAATTTAAATAATAATCGTTATTTTATACTAATTAAATACTGTAAAATTATAAAATTACATTTTATTAATGCTTTATTTAAAAAGATTTTATAAAACGATTTCCTTAAATATATCGCTTAGCTATAATACGAGCTCGGGAAAAAAAAGCGCCGAATTAAAGCAATTCGCATTAATAAAATTAATAACTTTAGCGGTAGCTTTTTTAATAATTACGTATAGCAAAAAGGCATTAAATTAATTATATTAATACTAAATAATTAATATTAAAACGGTACCGCTAAGCGCGCGATCGGGATATTATAAAATAATACGCGCGCTATTTATATTTAAATAAATATTTTTACGGTATTTTAGGATAAAATTTGCAAAATATAGGTTATCGTTTTAAACCGTATAATATTTATTAAAAATAAACTAATTATTTTTTAATAGCGCTAAAAAAATAACTTCTAGCTATAAAATACACCTAATCGCTTATTAATTAAGCACTTTAGGATTTTTAAATCGCGTATTTTTATATATATTTTAAAGGAAAATAGGATATAAGCTAAAAAACTATAAGCAAAGGCGCTAAAAAGTATATTTATAGGTTATTTTAAAAAACACCTATATAAGGTATATATATTAGATATAATACGCTTTATTATAACTTTTTACGTTATATTTTATAAAAACCTTAATAAAAGCGCTAATTAGCCCGATCCATTAAAAATAATTAAATTACTCCCGTAATATATCTAAAATAAGCTGCGATATAAGACTTTAAATCTAACTTATTATATAAAGCTTTATAATCCGAATATAGCTAAAAAATAGGGATAAAGGGCGCGGCGATTTAAAGCCGGTTTTTTTTAAATATATATATCCATACGGTAAAGCATAATTAAATATATTATAATATATATAAATAGTGGTTATAATTATACTATAGCACGTTAAGGCTTAAATAAATATACTTACGCATATATAAATATAACTATAAAAAATAATTACCACGCTTTGATTAATTTACGGAACTATAATTAAGATAATAAAAAAAATCCGAGCTTTAAAGGCGCGCTGCTAATTGCGTTAAATAAAGGTTTATATAATTATTTATTATTAATTAATAATAAATTATTCGAATAAGTATAAAACGAATACCTAATATTAGTTATTAAATATAACCTAGATTTATTATTAATTAATTAGGTAAAGAATATATAAAAATAGCCTAATTAGCAATAAGCTATAGCAAAAAAAATTATTAAGCTATTTAAAAAAAAAACGTTTAAATTCCTCGATTATAATAACTTTAAATTAAAATAAAAGCTATTAATTAAATTTAAATAAATATATAAAATTAAATATAATTTTATTAATAATATAAATAAATAAAAGGCACGCTTTATAGCTTAGGGCTTTATTTAAACCTTCGGAATTAATTATAAAAAAACCTTTATTAATATAGCTAAATAAATAAATATCCGCGTTTTAATCGCGATAGCTATAATTAAAAATTAAAAAATCTTTTAAATCGATTTTATTATAGCCTATTTATTAAACCGGCTTAATAAAAAAATTTATATACGCTAATTTTTATACCTAAATAAATTTATATTTTAATACTTTAATATTATATAATAATATAATTATATTCCTAATAATATAATTAGGCTATTACGCTTTTTATACGGTTTAAAGCAAAATAGCTTCGAATAATAATAAAAAATTAAAAAGGAATTAAAAAAGCTGGGTTTTATAAAATTAAAGACCGATAATACTATTTATTAAAATAAGGCTAATAAAACGGTATTAATTTTTTATATAAACGATTTTATAATTATATATACGAATATTAAAGCTATCGAAAAATTAGTTTAATAGCTAAATAAATAATTAAAATTATAATATTTAAATGCCGCTAAATAATATTTAGGAATACGCATTATTTAAAAAGAAAATAATAGTATTATATTATTATAAAATAAATATTTAAATTAAATATTTAAAAAACTCGGATGCTAGGATATTAAAAGTATTGCTATTTTTATTAATCCGGGATTAATAATAATAATTTATAAATTTAAAGGTTATATTAATTAAAAATCTAAAAATTAATATTTTAAAAAACTCGGGAAAACGAATTACGCTATAATTAAATTACGCATAAATATAATATACGCTAATAAAATATAAATTCGCTTTATAAATAACCTGTCTTTTAATTATATTAAATACTTAAATAAAGTATTATAATACTTTTAAGGCACTCGTATAAAAGGGATAAAATATACCCGATTTTATCGTTATACTAAATATAAGGAATTAGGATTATATATTTACGTTAACGCTAATTTTATAAGCGATAAATTAACCTTTAAATTTATATTTAAATAGGTAACGTTTATAATAAGCTTTTTAATAAATTAAAATTTAAAGCTATAAAGCGTAATTGCTTAATTTATTATAAAAACTAAATATTACGCTATTAATAAAAGCGCTCGTAAAGCCGCATTTATTAGGAACTTATTAAAAAAACTAAAAATAATACCTTAAAAAGCGATTTTTTTATTAATTAATAATATAGGCGCAAAAGCGTAGGCAAAGGCCTAAATTAGCATATTTACGAAAAAGCACGTTAAAAAATATTTTTATTATATTTAATAAAAAGTTTTTATTAGGAATATTTTAATTAAAAAAATTATATTTACGGAAAACGCCGCTAATAAGCTTATAAAAGCGATATAACCTAAAGACTTTAAGCATTTCGTATATTTGCTGGGTATAATAGATTATAACCTAATTATAGGTATAATTATTATTATTTAATTATAAATTATATTATAAATTATCGCAATAAGGCTTATTTTTTTATTTCGATTAAATCGCTCGTTATAAAAGGCGTATAAAAAGTTGACTTTAACTAAAATAATAGGTATAATTCTCGTTTTAACGGATAAAAGCATTAGACCCCGGGACCTCCGGCTTAACGGCTATTTCCGGTGGGCTGTAGGAGGCAATTAGGTTTTGTGCACTTTATTTAACTAAACCCATATAGCCAGATCCGTTTATTTGTACTGAATACACTAAGTCCCCATCAATTTCCCACACAAATCAGTTTGTTAGTATGATTTTTTCCGTCAAGCTTGACAAGCGCCAACTGCACGATAGACTACAGTATATATCGTACGTAGCTCGTAGAGCGCGTTTGGTGGGACGGTTATTAGCGAGCTGTTGGAGGCAGGCTGGGCAGAGAAGCGGATGAGATGGAAATAAAGCTTGTCGGCGAAGAATGACCCAGCCAACCTATCCGTTAGTTGGTCACGGCAACGCCGCCAGCAGGTATAACGATGTCCCTCCAGGATAGATGGCTAGGTGAGCCGCAATCCTCCAAGCGGCGACTGACTAGAGTCGCCTTCGATCGTCTACCTTGGAGTAGCTATCGACGCGATAAGATATGCCAATGAGCCTTTCTCAGCAACGCAATTGTCTTTGGTGAAGTCCCTGACCTGTTGTATGTACGAACTACGTACCGGTTCAGCCGCCAAGTTTGCGCGCCTGGATGACTTTTTGGTCTTTTCGATATGCTTGGCGACCTTTGCTAATCATGCAGAAAAGAATGAGTGCACAGCCTAGCGCATTGCCGAGTGGTTGGAGATCAAGGTTGTGCTACCACGACCAGCACCAGCTTGGCCGAATTGAACCCGTGTCGGCGCCACTTCTAGGAGCCCAATGCCACCCCAATTTCCATAATTTCCATACCCCCTGGGCCATTATTATTTTTTTCTTCGTCCTCTACACAGTAGTTGCTGTGGTGCGATCACAGACACCTGCATTCGCCCCGGTAATTGTGCCTGGCCCGGGTTGTTCTGCGGTGCGAATCCCGCCATTACAAACCGGCCACACCAGGCAACGCCAGCCAGTTGGCCAACCAGCTTTGGACGGGATACCTCCCACCTCGCCCATACCATCCACATCCATTGATCAGGTAACATCCAGCCAGCGGTGGGATTGTGCTTCGTCGTGTAGAAAGGTACCTTTTGCCCTCTCTTCTGTGTCGGATCGAGACAGGACGAGACGAGACGAGACGAGACAAGCATCGAGTCCGCTTGGACTACGATGTCGCCTTCCTACATACCTTGTATTAGTGAGTAGACATGTCATGTCATGTCATTCAATTCATGTAGGCGACCAGCAGCTACCTATGCGATTAGCTGTATGTACTGTGTATGTATGTCATGTCATGTAGGTGCCGCAGACAAGCGTGGTCTGTCTTTTACGAGCTTTTTGAGACAAGAGACCCCCCCTCGAGATCAATGGCAGCCCACTTGGGTTGGCCTGGCGGCAGCGGCGAAAGAAGAGAGAGACGGAGGCTTTTTCCCATCCTAGGCCAGTACGAAGTAGCTAGTACACTATGTGCATTCTCGCACAGGGGCAAGGGTCATCAGCAACGGCCTAGAGGCTGCCCGGAACAGGTACTAGTGCCACGGCTATCCTAGGCCCCTCCACCTAATAAAAATAGACTAGGAAGCCTGTAGGCTGTAGCGTGTAAGGGTTTTGTGGTAGCTTGTACCTACTACACTAGCGGTAGGTCTGTCGCGCGGGCTCTTCGATTGGATTGGCACGGAGGCTGACCATCGCACCTGAACCTGACCGCGCACCTTGCTGTTACCGAACGTGCTGCGCTTGCTCGCTCGCTCGCTTCTTGGCTGCCTGCCTTCCTGGACCTGCCCTGCTGGGGGAAGGAAACGAACGAACGGGGGGACTGGGAACGAAAGAGACGGACTTGTGAGGAAAAAAAAAAGACAGACAGACAGACCGAGAAAACGAACGAAAGAAAATTAACATCCGATCCGTCCTTGCATCAATTGCCGTCATCGAGCCTCTTTCTGATCTTGTCACTCCTCCTCCTCCTCCTTTCGCTCGCTTGCTCCTTTCCCTGCCTCTCGAAAAGATCTGCTGCGCCTACATACATACCACTACATACTGTACACCAGCCAGCCAGAGGAAAAGAGAGAGAAAAAAGCAAAACACTCACAGCCTTAGTCTTGGCCCATCATATTTCCTTTTTGCTGCTGTCATTGGTTTGTTTAACTTACTTCTGCATTGCATGTGTTTCATCGCTCGAGCTTCTTCCGACTCATTTACTCTCTCGCTCGTCCTTTTACGACACTGACGGCACGACTACTCTGCTTAAGCTCTGAGCTGCCCTTCGTTTGTACTCCCTCTACAGTACCTACCAACCGCTGTTCGCCGGTACCACCTGGACTCAATCCTCCCTGGCTTGTCCACCTCGTATTTTCAAGAACTTCGATCGCGAGTTCTGCCTACGACAAAAGTCTTCGCTGTAGCGACTTTGTCTCCTCCTAGGCATACGGGTAACGTCGTCGATTTGTTCTAGTGGTCGGCACTTTGGGTCTACCCACACTACACCCAGGATATCGTGTAAGTCACATTCAACTCTCCTGGCAAATAGTACGGAACGTCATCTCCATCGCCCGCCCGAATCGGCTCTTGTCTCGCCTTCTGTCGTGGTTTTTATGGCATTGCGAGCTACTGGCGTCGGTCGATCGCCAGGCAATAACATGACTGGACTCCTTCGCCACGCTTGCGCATCCAAACCGATACGGTCGGTCAGCATGCAGGGTCAGCGTGGTCTTCTGTCCTTGACAGACATCACGACTGTATGCCCAAAGGTTGCACATGCTACTGCAGAGATTCGGAGCTGCGCGGGAATTCGCTACTTGATGGTATGAACATTGCTAACTTTGTGCTCTCTTGCCTTATGCAGGTGTCCGTGGTTTCGCATGATATCTGGAAGCCTTGACCAAGCCTTTCCACAGTACGATACCCGACAATAAACCTCGAGTTGGTATCACACACAATTCTTCATCCACTCGAACAGGACGACTTCACTGTCAGTCCTAACACACCGATCTGATTTTATGGGATTGCAATAATTCAGTCGGCGACAGTCAAATCATTCTATATGCCTAGATTCCCGGTCAACTTCCGACGGAGATCAACCGTGACAGAAGATCAAAATGCTCCGGTAGAACCGTCCTTTCGAGTCCTTGAACGGAGTGACGCGGCTCCGGGGAAGTCGTTTGACGGGGGAATGAGGATGACCAAGGCTGGCGGACCGATGCCGAGGACAACCCTTCACGATGTATCGATGGACGACAATATCTTTGCCGATGCTAAGAATAACCGGTATGTTGTCCCGCGTACGAGAATGCTTCGTCCGATTGGTCTCATTGTAGACCTCACGTTGCACGGGTTGTTGAAAGACGCTAATCAAATCCAGTGGCAGTGGCAGTTCTAACACGACGAAGACAACCTCGGACAACTCATCACGTCATAGCAATGTGTCGACGGCACCGTCGTCCACTGATTATGCTACAACGGAAGATTTTCGAAATTCGGCAAGGAAACCGGCATACGATGCGCCCCTACCAGCCCCTCCGAGATCATCAGGCAGTGGTTTCTTGAAAAATGCTGGTCGTACTTTCTCTTTTGGCATGTCCAAGAAGAACCACACCGTACCAGATGAACCTGTCCCGCCAGTACCCGACCACTTCGAGCCTCAGACACCGGGAGGTCGTCCCCGAGCCCCGACTGCTTCCACTGTGACGGAGAGAACTCCGCTACAGGTGGAAGACAGGGACTTCAAGCTGGATTTGGGTGGTGACCTTAGCAATATGCTCTCGGCGTTCGGTAAGAGGTCCAGTGTGATGACTTTGAGGCGTGATTCTGGTCAGCCGGCACTGGCCTCCCGTGATCTTACTGGCAACCGTGCTAGTCAGCCTGCTGCGCTCAGTCTGGACCATTCAACTGCGATCGAGCCGCCGCCCAAGTCATGGGCTAGCCAACGCTCTGATGAGGGGCTCCTTGGTGCTCGTAGCGCATTGGCATCTCCACCACCTGTTCCCAGGCATGCAGAGAGCCCTGTCCTGCGAAGAAAGACGCCGGAAGAAGATGAAGACGCAATACTCTTGAAGGATTCTCGTGCTGCAACCAAATTTCTGGCCAATGAAGACGATTCGTATCACGGGAACGGCGACACCATTTCCAGCCTTAAAGAGACGTATGCAAGACCATCGAGGTATAACTCGCAGCCGGACGAGGATAACATGTTCGACACATCTTACTCGCGCACAAGAAATGCCGGGCGTCCCACGAACCGAGCAAACGGCGCCGCTCAAAACAAGGTCATGACCCCGGCCGAGTTCGAAAAGTATCGCCAGGATAAGGTCCGACAAAGCCGAAGCAGTCTCGACAAGGATGACTCAGAGAACGAGGACGAGGAAGATTACGAGGATGATGAGGATGATCGACAGAAGAACATTGAATTGGCGAAGCAGCGACGCAAGCAGGAAGCCCACATGACCGTCTATCGACAGACAATGATGAAAGTAACAGGGGAGCAATCAAGCGGCATGGCATCGAGGCCTGGCCTGGGCACGTCCATGAGCGCTCCCAATCTTCTGGTCGATGAAAGTCATGTACTCGGTGGCTCTCAGTCGCCGCCATCAGATGGCTCCTCGGACGAGGAAGTGCCGCTAGCAATTCTTGCTGCACACGGCTTTCCTAACAAGGCTCGGCCCCCGACCAGGCTCAGCAATATGGCCTCCATTCCGGACTTGCGCGGACTCAACCAGCCATCATACGTTGCAGGTCCTGGTTCCGTCAGCGGCGGTGCAGCAAAGAACCTTGGTGGACAGGTGCCAGCTTTCGCGAGAAAGCTTCCTCAGGATCCGTTCCTGGGTGCCGGCTTGATCAACCAACCCCCGCGCGAGTCGTTTGCTCTTGCAGGAGGCGTTCCGGCGTCACAGGGACGTTCCATGCCCATGCCCACCGGTGGTCTTGTGGGAGTCATCGCCAACGAGGAGAGGGCAAAGGCGTTGCGTCGTGGCAGCCCAGCAATTGACCACATGAAGAACGGCTTGCCGCCCCAAATGCAGATGCCGATGAACGGGTTTGATCCCATGGCCCAAATCCCACCGCAAATGATGTTCCCGCAGCAGCCAATGTTGACGCCTGGTGATCAAGCCCAAATTCAGATGACGCAGCAAATGCAACAGTTTATGCAGATGCAGATGCAGTTCATGCAGATGATGGCCGGTCAGCAGAACAACCAGGTCCCTCAACTGCAGATGCCCATGGGAATGCAGATGCCTGGCCCCGGTAGTCGTCCCGTAAGCCACATGCCTACTCAGTCCATGAGCTCCGTGCCCGATGCGCGCCAGTCATATCTTGGCTCCATGACAGACGTACGGCAGTCGTTCATGGGTGACTCGATGATGGGCATGAATTCGGGGATGAATCTCGAGCCCCCCAGACCAGCTGGCCAGACGCGGACTATGAGCATGGTACAGCCAAGTTCCTCCTCATGGATTCAACCTCTACAAGGTAGCTTTGGCGCACCCTCCATCCGTGTCCAGGGCGGCGGTTATGCACCATCTATTGCACCTTCTGAGCGTAGTAACATTGGCCTTCCCGGACGCTACCGACCAGTGTCAAGCATCAACCCATTGGACGGTACCGGCTCAAGGTCCAACACCATGTCCGGCGCACTGCCGACCCTCTCAAAATTCCAGGCCGAGGTGAAGACGTCGCCGCTTGCTAACCCAGATGATGACGATGACGAGGAGGGCTGGGCGGCCATGAAGGCGAAGCGTGAGCAGAAAAAGAGCAGCTGGCGCAATAAGAAGGCTTTCGGATCCGAGATTGGAGCCCTGATTACCTAAGGACCAAATGGTATTTTTCGACATTTGTTCATGAGTACTGGAACACGGCATTTCGATAGAACAGGATCTTGGGCATCAGCATCACTGAATTGAGTCATGGCTCAAGAACTTTTCTCGAGGAGCATAATATTTTCTTTGGACCCTTGGATATCCATGAACGATTTCCCTACTCACGGAGGGAAACAAACGCATTCGACGGTAGCTGATGAACTCATCTCGATATACTGGACGAGACATTCACTTTTTGTACATCCCCGGAAAAAAAAACAAGATCAAATACTCATCTCCTCGGAAACTTGGAGCGGCATTGTGGGCGCTTTGGATAAGACGGTTTCTTTTTATGTTTTGACAGTAATGTGGTTCTCGAAAGAATCATTGTGATGAAGGGCAAGCAGGCGAGACAGGTGAGGGATGCTTGAATTTGGAATTTGCTGGAGGAAATATCCGAAGTGTTGGATTTTTGCATCAAGTGGATTAATCATTTGATAGACTAAGCACACAGACACATCTATCTCATCCTCTCTCACACGAACACACAAAACTTAAATACCACGTTAATATAATAGTTGGGGATTGGTTCTTGCGCACAAACTTCTCACTAGTATTGATTCGCCTTTTCTTGAATATGAAGATGATAAGCGGTGAGGCCATTTGAGTCGTGTGTTCTGCGTGTTCACATCATCGTGGTCATCGTCGTTCGATTACGAATTCGTTTGAGCTGTCACACAGATACTACCAGCTTTTGGAA
>NW_006917091.1:819335-820876 GCF_000516985.1 Pestalotiopsis fici W106-1 | reverse complement strand
CCTAAAAAAAATTCATCTTGGCCCGGTCAAGTCTAGTTACGAGTGAGGCCTTTTTGTTCATAGTACAAGCACATCAAGGGATTTTTCAAACATCTTGCCAATCGTTTTTCACACGTATCCGTTTCCAGTGCCCAAACTTGACTTTGCATATCGCGCTCTTTCTAGCTTTCTCTCTCTCTACCTACTTACTCGATCTTGCCCTTAGCCCAGGCGCCCCTCTTGACGCCGAGCTCGACGGCAGCCAGACCCCAGTCCTCGCCGTGGTTGTGGGAGTTGCTCAGAAGGCCGGCGCGGGCCTTGGCCTGCTCGTCGTTGAGGACGGTCAGGACGCCAAAGATGACGGGAACCGAGAGGTCGAGCTGGGCGCGCATCAGGCCGTGCGAGACGGCGTCGGCAATATACTCAAAGTGCATGGTCTCGCCCTTGATCAGGACGCCAATGGCGATGATGGCGTCAAAGGGGGCCGCAGAGGCGGTACCTCCCAGGGCCGTCAGGTCGGTCGTCGAAGAGCCTAGCAGATCGCCGGCGCTGGCGCTCGAGGAGTGGGTTGCTTGGACTTGCGAGGCTGTGTAGAGTCTGAAGTGGGATGCACATGTTAGTTCATGTTGCTTGCTTTCTGGTAGGCATTGGATCAAGGAATGGGGTCAGGAAGCTGGGCAAGATCGCAGGGACCCTCTTCTACATTCCCCCAAGCCTTCTGAACTACGTTGCTGAGTAGAAATTCGTCTGTCCCGCTTCCGACAAGGCGGGCCCGGGTCCGGATCCGGATCTCCCCCAAACCAAACAGCGACAACAATGACGATGAGGGGGGATATAGCAAGACATAAACATACGACTTGACGGCAATAGGCAGCTCCCAAGAGCCCGGGACGGACTGAACGACAATGTTGCTCTCCTTGACGCCGCAGGCCAGCAGCTTGTCCTTGGTGCCCTTGAGCAGGGGCTCGATGATGGTCGTGTTCCAGCGGGCGTGGACGATGCCGATGCGCAGGGCGCTGCCGTCGTGCTCCTGCGGGGTCGGGCCTTTGAGGGAGGAAGAAGCCATAGCTGTCTGGTTTTTAAAAGGTACCGTGAAAAATGAGTGTTCTGGTTTCTCCTTTGCAAGAATGAGGAAACGTCACGATCCGAGGATTGTAAGTGTGTATGCTGAAGTAATAATGGGTTCGAATGTAGGTAGGTAGGAATTGAATAGGTCAGCAGATAGCTTTCGCTCTCTAAGCTGTTTGTCAGGTCAGTCACAGGTGCGGGACAGAGGGGCTCCTAAGCTCGGAGTGGGGCAGCCAGGTACCGTTTGGGCGGCTCTCGTCCAACTGAGCATGGTGAATTGGATTGAAAATGACGAAAGTCTACCCCGAGTAAGGTACGTACCTAGATAAATGCCTATGTACATTCAATGTTAGCTATGTACGATGTATATAAACAGGGAATGCACAACAGCAAAGGTCTGGAACAAGTGCATTGTGCACACGTATCAAAGTTAAGGTAGGTTTTTGAGCTGTCATATATATTTACATGGCTCTTTTCTAGCCTGTCTTGATTTC
>NW_006917091.1:786242-819235 GCF_000516985.1 Pestalotiopsis fici W106-1 | reverse complement strand
AAGAAAGAAAAAGAGATGCTCACCATACATGTATGAATTGCAAGCAACATTGAAGGTCCTACATAGCGGTCTGCATGTGGGACTTTGTACCGACTGTACTAATCAAGACATCGGATTCAACAGTTTTTGGCAGCTTGAGGGGGCAGGTATGAAGTATCTCGTAATGTTTCCATTCCGGAAGGCACAACCAAGATGTCCCTTCACACGTAGGCATCGATCGTCCCAAGCACTTGCCAAGATGAATTTCCATTTCTTTCACGTTCACGATCCTTTTTGTAGCATTTGTGTGGAATGAAATTCATCAAGAGAGTAATTGGCTCGCACGTTATCACCTTGTGATATCTCATCAGTATGCCTATTGCTGCCCTCCCTGACGAAACGAAGCGGCTTCTTGGGTCTACTTCCACCATCACTACACCGGTCTCGCTGGTCAAGGAACTATTGGACAATGCGATTGACGCCAAGGCCACAACCATAGAGGTACTCGTGTCACACGATACCATTGACAAGATTGAGGTCAGGGACAATGGCAGTGGCATTCACCCTGACGACTACGACTGTCTTGGCCGACGCGGATATACAAGCAAGCTCAAGACCTTTGATGACCTTCAGCGCTTGGCTGGCACCACTCTTGGATTCCGTGGCGAGGCTCTCGCAGGTGCAAACACTTTGGGCAAGGTCTGTATCATTACCAAGACGCCGTCGGACTCTGTTGCTGCACTTCTTCACATCCGTCCAGGAGACGGAGGCGTCCTCGAGCAAGAGCAAGTTGCCGCACCCATTGGCACAACAGTGCGTGTTTCTCAGCTTTACCATGAACTTCCTGTCCGTCGGCAAATGGCTGTGAAAGAATCCAAAAGGACCATTGAGAAGATCAAGGATTTGCTCGTCTCTTACGTCATGGCAAAGCCACATATCAAGATGATCTTCAAGGTCTACAAGCACGCCAATCTGAGTTGGAGCTATTCACCAAGACGACCCGTAACTCTGAAAGAAGCTGCACTCCAGATCCTCGGCAAAGAAGGAGCATCACGTTGTGCTGAGAAGACTTTCGATGGCGATTCTCCTGCGAGTCTCAAAATCACCGCCTTAGTCTGGCGGCCGGACACAGAAGTTTTACGTCTTCCGAAACACCGTTACTTTTCTGTTGACGGAAGACCCGTTACTGGTACTGCGGGCACGATGCGGAAGCTGCTTCCCATCTATCACAAGTATCTCGAGAGTGCTTTGCCCAGTCCGGATGAGAAGGCACTCAATGTAGGTGATGTCTTCCTTTGCGTCAACCTTGTGAATCCAGGACCATACGACGTCAACATCACCCCATCCAAGGATGAGATTCTATTCGAAGATGAGGAAGCCATTCTCCGATGCTTTGGAAATTTTTGCGAACAGATATACGGCTTGCTGAAAACCGGTGGCAGACACGAAACACCACTACTGCGCCAATCTCAGACCTTGGCCAGCGCAAAAGGGGTAGAGACGGGAACAAATGACTTGGAACCATCCATTTTTTCATCAGGTTGGACTGCAATCAATACTAAAGCCCCCCAAAAGGGACCAGTTCAAACCCCTGTCATCAGTGAAGGCATCGTCTCAGACCAGGCTGTACTCTCTACTAGTATGTCTGACGACCTCGGTGAGCGATTCGCTGCTCCAAATGATATGAGAAAGACTCGTCCGCACAATATAGAGACCAAAAGAAGATCTCCAACTATTAGCAGAGAACAAGAAGGCACAGAGAGAGGACAAAAAGAGGTGGGATTTGGGCGCGGACGCGAATTGGAATCGACTTTGAACGGGACTCCTCTGGATGTCGCCAACAATCAGCAACACTATGCTGCACCTGTCCCCGGGATCATATCTGCCCTACAACTGGCAAATATTGATACGAGAGCCTTCACGACAACGACACCAGAGCCTGAAATAATGTTGCATCGAGGAGCCCCGCCTAGAGACCTTGATGTTCCACCCAGAATGCGCCTGCCATCGAATCGCAGCCTCGAAAGAGACTTGACAGACAATGCTGCGGACATCTTCGCTCCACGTTCTGATCCGAATGAGATCTTGAGCAAGAAGCGCAACACCTCAACGCATCGTCGGGCGCAACCGCCGTGGACTCCACCCTCCTCGGTTCAGAAAAGTCCAGAGCAGTGGCAAGACCGCTACACAGCAACCAATCATACCAAGCGGAACGGTACGAGGCAGAGTACTATTTCTTTTGGTGGATACAAGAATCCAGTACATTCGCATAGCAAACAGAAAGGAGGAAGATGTCGTTCGAAAAATGTAGCTCCAGCCAGAGAAGAAGATCGAAACTCTTTCAATAACGTGGGCCAGGATCCTCCGTCTCAAATTTCGCATGGAGTGTACAAGTCAAGTGGAGGGGACTTGACACAGCTGCGCATGCCTCAAGGTGGCACACATGAAGTGACAATTCGCAACGACCTCACCCCGTTGCACTCCACGGAACTCCCGAGCATCGACGATCTGATTTCGAACAATCCGCCGATCAAGACGTCGCTACAGATGGGAGACCCGAGGGCATATCTACTTCGTCACCAAAAGTCCATGGAGGCGGATGAAGAGAGGGGTCGACCAAGGAAACTCAGAAGAACGAAGAGTTTACTCCTGCCCCTTGAGAACATCGTGGAGAGCGACCAGACCCGACAACTAACGTTGGTAATTCGACTTTCTATTTCCTACATCTCGACTTGTGTGGAACAATTGGGGCAATTTGATCGGTACATTTTCGAAGGTGACATTGAGGAAGCTCTCGATATGGATCTGAGTGAAGCTCGACGAATTGAAAAGAGTTGCGATGGTATCTTGTCGAGCTGGGATGGTGCTGATGGTGATGAGGTCAAGTCCAATCTGAGTTCGGTGCTCAAGGGCAAATCGGTGGATGTTACCAAGTAAGCAAAGGATCGCGGCTTGTACAAGGTCACACGGTGCCTCTACGTTGGCAATTGCTGCAAAGAAAAGAAATTTGCTTATCTTGCCCTAAAATGATGTGGTCTCAACCTTTTCATGATCGCCTCTGTCAGGACATTAAGCTAAGCTAATCATCGGTAGATCGTGTTCTTCCATTTTTGACAATCTACCAGCATAGCGACTGCTGGGAACCAAGTTAAGGCTGAGCTTCACACCAATAATAACCCTATTCCAAAGTATTATCCAATCTAGTTTTCCTTCAAACCGTTCTAACCCCACAGGAAACCAGGGCTCGAGAGGGAAGTTTCCTCGGGGAGATGTTTAGTTCTCGGATCAAGCTTGACCGTGTCACAGAGACTGCTTGCCTGCCTGGGTCTCTTTTCCAGCCTGGCCGCCCTGCTTGCCATTCTCGTAGGCACCACCATTGTTGTACTCGCTGCCTTGGGCTTGGCCGTCGCTCTCTTCGCAGTCTTGGCTGGCAGTCTCCTGGTCGTAGCCGCCAGCGTTCTGGCCGCTCTGGCCAGCCTGGCCCTTGCCAGCCTGACTGGAGCTCTGGCTACTTCCCTTTCCTTTGCCATTCTGGCCGGAGGAGCTCTGACCAGAGGGTGATGATCCCTGGCCAGTCTTCTCAGAGCCGCTCTGACCAGAGGAGGATGACTCCTGGCCAGTCTTATCGGAGCTACTCTGACCAGATGAGGATGATTCCTGGCCGGTCTCCTTTTGGCCATTCTGGCCCGAGGAAGCCTGGCTACCCTTCTCCTGGCCATTCTTGCCGCTTTGTCCGGCGGAGCCTTGAGAACCCTTCTCTTGACCGTTCTGACCAGAGGAGCTCGAGCCGGACTTGTCCTGTCCGCCCTGGCCGCTCTGACCAGAGCCTTGGCTGCCCTTCTCCTGGCCGTTCTTGCCAGCATCCTCGCCTTCTTTGCCTCCATGATTGCCCTTCTCCTGGCCATTCTTGCCAGCATTCTCGCCTTCCTTGCCTCCATGGCTGCCGTGAGGCTGGGCCCAAGGAGGACGACCACTACGGAAGATTGAATGTCAGTATACTTGATTCATGGAACGAGATGATAGGCAAAAAGTGTTTGTTGATATAAGAAAGTAATGATGAGAGTTTGCTCACAATGGCCACTTGAAGTCGTCATCGTCCTCGTCATCATCGTCATCGTCATCATCATCGTCGCTCTCATCGTCACTCTCATCATCGCCATCGTCATCGTCGTCGTCGTCGTCGTCGTCGTCATCTCCGCGCTTGCCAGTGCTGTTGGTATTCTCGTTGGAGCCAACATGGCTTCGGGCAAGCTTAAAGGTACCGTTGACAGTAGCGTTATACTGGCTCAGTGCGGCCACGCCATAGTGCTGGTGGGATTCGTCTTCATGAGCGACGGGAGCAGAGAGGGCCGGGACGGCGAGGAGGGCAAGGCCCAGGACAGAGTGGAATCTCATCTTGAAGAAGAAGAAGAAGAAGAAGGGGGAGAATGGGCAGATTTGAAAAGATGTGAAGTGTTTTGTCGAATTGCAAGGTTGTTTGATCAAGGAAGGGGAAATGGAAAGTCCCAAAGTTGAGGATCTGGTCGATTATTTGTATTCAATTATGCCTACGAGGTCAGTTGGCTTTGTATGGCTGCTTGACCATGTTCTCATATGCTTCTCAAAGGCCAAGGCCTGAGAAAGTTCCGGGTGCTGCCTTACCCCCAAACATGGCCATGCTCACAACCTCATGGCATGTTAGGTTTTGGTGAAATCCGTCCATGCGAACTTGGCATACGAGTAAATCACAAACCTTCAGGCCTATGGTACTTGTGTTGGCCACTCTCGTGTCATGAGTAGCATGCACATAAGTTCGGTCATGGATTCTGACACTTTGGGTCTTGGGGGAATCATATACTTCACCATTCTGGCTTCGTGCATATTTCGAATTCTAATTCGGTAGGATTTGCTGATGCTGGGTCGGTTTTCCAAACTTATATCTCCTCTTTCGAGATCATATCTCGTGATGTATATGCAGATTGGTGCTCATCAAGATATACTGAAGCCGTTCATCTCGTCCCATCCGGCCATTATTAGGTGGTGTTAGAGAGAGTAAGAATGCACTTCGCCCCATCATTCGGAAAATTGAGAGACTGGTGTCTCCATAGTGAAGGCATATTGACGGTGCGTATGGTGCAGTTCATGATGATTAGATCCGGTAATATGATCATTTAGAATTCAGTCTATAAAAGTTATCGTCTCTAGCACAATATGAATGTTGAAACCTTCGTGTGCCGTGAGAAGGAAACGTGTCCACCTCCTGGTACCGTGTAATGGAAGGATCAGAACGGGCCGAACGCAAGCACATCAATCCCCTTAAGCAGACATCCTTGCGTCTTGTCATGCCGGACCGAAGGGAAAAAGTAGCACAGAGACTGAAGCTGATGATTCAGTAACGATGCTTGGAAATACCTTGGTCGGCCACCGCCAGGAAAATTGAGACCAAGCTGAGAGTTGCCGCTTTTTCCAAGCAGAATTGTTGCTCTCTAATTAGTAAGCCTTGTATCATATTTTACTCTGTCATCCAAGATAGTCTATAATATCATATGTTTGCATCCTTTCCGGGAAAATAGCAATAGCGCGGTTAAGAACACAGACTGTGGAATATATGAAGCACTGTAATACAATCAGCCATTGTGTTCTACATGCCCTCTGGACAATGTTAATAATCGTCATGAGTTGTCCAGAAATGGAGTGTATGATTGAGTGTAGCAGCGTCGGCTATTGAAAAACACGAGTATTGGTAAACGAAAGGTACCTTTCCCGTTTTCCCCAAAATTGCACAATACCCGTAGCATGTCATTGGGTGCTGTAATGTGCAGAGATACAAGGATCTCGATGCCGAACTCCAATCCTCTCTCGGGCTCCTCCTGCTCGTATTGTAAGGGAGGATAAGATGTTCGATTGTGTGATTCGCTGGCTCACCCGAACCTGACGCCCCTGCATGTTCGAATCGGGAAATTCCTGGACGGGCAGATTGTTGAGTGCCGAGGAGTTGGCGGTCTGCCCATAATGTTGAGGGAGGCGAAATCGTCCTATTGGGTTATAAGCCTGCACGCAAACGATGCAGGGGATTTCGAAAAGTGAACAGACAAGGTAGAGTGGGAGTGGGTTGTAAATGGCCCGAAGACAAAAGGCACAGGATCGGGTACAGAAATTGGCCACTCGGGCCTCATGCGAGGTAGTTGCATATAGACGTGTAACTATCTACATTGGTACCTCGAGAACGTGAACTATGCATGCATCAATGGTTGATATTGCAGGCCGTCACGACTTTGCATCCATGGCCAACCGAAAGGGTCCCTCCCGTCTTTTATACTGCCTTGGTGGGTCTGCAGCATTGACACGGAATCAAGATGAAGATGCGATGAGGACCAACAGAGGGACCAGAACAGACCCTTTCTTTCTCGGCAGAATCTGGAGTCTTCTCTTGCTCGAGCATCAATGCATTTATTCCAGCATGTCTTTGGTATCTGTTCGTCTTTGCTTATTTCTAGTCTCTCGAATGGACCGCGGGGCAACTCGAACAATAGGAGTAGGGACGTTCTATGGTTCTCGGGGGTAATGTACTTGACATAGCCCCATACCCCTGAAACTCTAGGTCGTCAAACCCCCAATTTTGGGTTTAAACAGACACCGAGAGACGGCGAGCAAAAAGGACCCTCGAAAAAAACCACTTCCCTTCGGATTGACGCTGAGACTTCCGATGACGTCGGTTTTCTTTTCATCACTTCTACTTGTCTCCACTACTTGTGAGAGATGGCAGATTTGGCCCCCACCCTCAACTATGCCAAAGCCGTTCATTGTCCAAGATCATAAACTCGAGTGGATGATTACGAGGAGGGGGGGGGGGGGGGGGGGGGGGAATTCCTACTCTCAAGCTGAAGTGTGACATATCTTTCAATTTGTTTCGTAGCGAATAGCGAATGGATTGCTTTAGACAAAGTACAGGCCGTACATACGCAATATGGTTGTACTAGTATACTAAAGAAGTACTCCGTACATGGGTACAAACTCCAGTGCTCCTAAGGCTTCACCGCCTGCCTAGGATAGAAAGTAAAGCCGGCAATTGAAGCTCTACTTGCCCCTCCAAGATAACTTTTTTTTTCTTTGGGGTATGATGCATTCCGGCCGGAAGCCTTGAGCGTGTTATTCGTAGTCAAGCGCGGGACAAACTTACAAAATTTGGCATTTTTACTGTAGGATACCACGAAAGCTCAGCAAGACAGGCAAGTATCAAAGATGCCGAATTTTACTTCTTGTATCATTCGCTCAATCGCCGATTGCGGATAGCCGATCTAACACCAGACTAGCACCAATTACTCAAACCCACCTGCTATTGCCGACCACTAGCTGGTCACGAATTCTTCCTGACAGGCACCTCTTGCACATTGTCTCATCTCAACCTGAAGAACTCACGCCATCATGACAAAGCCTGTTATTGGTCTCCTCGGTGGAGGGCAGCTGGGCCAGATGCTCTGCCAACAGGCCGGGCCTCTCGGCGTCCAGATTGCCGTACTTGACGCTGAAGGCTGCCCCGCCAAGCAGGCCAACCACAATGACCTGCATGTCACTGGCTCCTTCAAGGACCCGGAAAAGATCCGTGAGTTGGCCTCGCGCTGCGATATGCTCACCATTGAGGTCGAGCACGTCGAGACAAACATTCTCGAGGAGATTGCCACTCAGGGTATCGAGGTTCGCGGTGCCGACGGCAAGACGTACCGGAAAAAGGTCCCCGTCCACCCGTCATGGAAGACCATTCGCCTCATCCAGGACAAGTATGAGCAGAAGGAGTACTTTATCAAGAAGGGCATTCCCGTGGCCCAGCAAATGGCCATTGCGTCCGACTCGGATGAGGCTCGCAAGGCCTCGCTGCAGGAGGCCGCCACCAGATTTGGCCTGCCTTTTATGTTGAAAGGCGCCAAGGGCTCGTACGATGGACGCGGCAACTACAAAGTCCGTAATGCTGCGGACTTTGAGATTGCAGCCAAGGAGATGGGCAACCAGCCCTTGTATGCCGAGAAGTGGGTTCCATTCGACGTAAGTAGAATGACTGCGAGGAAGAAGTCACTGTGCTCGAGAGAATCAAGCAGCGCTGATCGATTTCTAGATGGAACTAGCAGTCATGGTCATGAGGCTCGAGGATGATGACGGCAACTTGATCAAGGTCGTCCCCTACCCCGTCGTGGAGACCATTCACGAAGACTCCATCTGCACCACAGTATACTATCCCCCAAGAAAGGTGGCAGATGAAGTCAAGATCAGAGCCCAAAAGGTAGCATGCGACGTGATTGCAAACCTTTGGGGAAGAGGTGTCTTTGCCGTGGAGATGTTCCTGCTCAAGGATGGCCAGATCATGGTCAACGAGTAAGTCACCACGGAGTGCCAGGTGTTCTCGTGCGGTGATACAGCCAGCTAATATTTTCCAACAGGGTAGCGCCCCGACCTCACAACTCGGGCCATTACACCATTGAGGCGGTACCTCAACTGTCACAATACAAGGCACAAATCTGTGCCCTGTTGAACACGGTACCAAAAGAGTTGACTTTGGCACCGCGGGTGCCTTCTGCTCTCATGGTTAACATACTCGGTGGAGCCAAGCCAGACTCCCATGACAAGTTGGTAGAGCTCACTCAGACCATGGGTAACTCTTCCATGGATGTATACCTGCATCAGTACGGCAAGGAATCAAAGCCGGGCAGGAAGATTGGTCATATTACAGCTACTGGTTTCTCGTCAATCCATAGGCTAGCAGAGCAAGCCAAGCCTCTGATTGACGCTGCAGCTGAAATGCGTGCAGAGCGTGTAGGCGAGCAGTTCTCGGCTGAGTCTTCAAAGGCAAAGGGTGTTCCATTGGTGGCAGTGACCATGGTATGCAATATCTTGGATTCTGTTCAAAGCTTCCTCAAACATTAGACTGACTTCAATTATAGGGCTCCGACTCCGACTTGACCGTCATGCAGGCTGGTCTCAAGATCCTGGACAAGTTCAATATTCCATATGAGGTCCGCATCACCTCAGCCCACCGGACGCCACAGCTCATGTCCGAGTTTGCCGAAGAAGTTTCCAAGGGTGGAGTGCAAGTAATCATCGCTGGTGCTGGTGGCGCTGCTCATCGTAAGTACTGCCATTGACTCAAACTCCACGCTTCCTGTGCGGGTTCGATAGACAGATGGCTAATGAACTACACGTATTATAGTCCCAGGCATGCTCGCTTCGGAGACTCACCTCCCGGTCATTGGTGTCCCAGTCAAGGCATCGGTACTTGATGGAGTCGACTCGCTCTACTCAATCGTGCAAATGCCGCGGGGTGTGCCCTGCTTGACAGTGGGTATCAACAACTCGACCAATGCTGCTCTTGCGGCCATTCGAATCCTTGGCACAAACCTCCCCGAGTATGCCGAGGAAATGAAGGCATATCAAGCAAGCCTCAAGGATGAAGTGTACGCAAAGGACGCTAGGTTATCTGAAATTGGTCACGATGCCTATGTCAAGGAGATGCTAGCGAAGAAATAGTGACTGTCAGTTTGTTCCCAGATTCTTAGAAGATGATAAACACAAAGTCAAAAAGGGTTAGACATGCATGTATTTTTTGGGGGGTCAGCAACTTATAATAGACTTGCAATTCTCAATTGAGGGTTACAGAGGACTTGTTCTCCGTTATCTTTACATGAGCTACCGGCAAGGGTATATTTCGCTGGGTCTGTGTACTTGCATGTTTCAACTTTGGATGATGCAAGGTATCCACGACTGGAACCAATTGAGCTGCCCGTCTGTGACACCGCATTCAGCTCTAGGTTAGTGCCAAAGGAAGGTTTCCTTTTGCCGGGGCTCCGACACCTGCTCATTAACATTTGGCAGAGGAACAACAAAACAATGGGCAACTTCTATTGACTTGGAGTCCATTACTGCCAGTTCTATTACCTTTCAAGTCGCTGCGATAATCACATCTCATCATGACGCCACCCTTGATCACGCTGGAGGAGCATTTCCTGTCCGATAGCGCCGGTGATGATGTTAAAGCTCTCTACTCGGAGCAGGTGGGGAATATCCCTGAGCTGGCAGCAAAGCTTTCGGACCTCGGTCCTATACGATTGCAGTCCATGAATGAGAACAATGTCTCAATTCAAGTTATTTCACATGGCCCTGGACCGCTGCAGGCAGAGCAATGCAAAGCCGCCAACGACCAGCTCGCGGCCGCCGTCAAGGCGCAGCCCGACCGTTTCGCAGGCTTTGCTGTCTTGCCAGTAACAGACCCGGGCGCGTCGGCCAAGGAGCTCACACGGTGCATCAGGGAACTCGGATTCGTTGGCGCCCTCATCGACAATAGGTCCGGCAACACTTACTACGACGGGGCGGAATACGAGCCCCTGTGGGCCGCGGCGCAGGAGCTCGACGTGCCCATCTACCTGCACCCGACGTGGCCGACGGGGGAGCAGCTCGACCTGCTGTACACGGGCAACTTTGCGCGGTCGGCCACGCTGAGCCTGTCGGCGTCGGGCTGGGGTTGGCACTCGGACGTGGCGCTGCACATCTTGCGGCTCTTTGCCGCGGGCGTCTTTGACCGGTTCCCTCGCCTCAAGATCATTGCCGGCCACATGGGGGAGATGCTGCCTTTTATGCTGGACCGCATCGTGCAGCTCTCGCCACGCTGGGGCGCGCGGGACCGGCCCTTTCGCGACGTCTACGCGGCCAACCTCTGGATCACGACGAGCGGCGTCTGGAGCGTGGACCCCATGGCCACCATTCTGCGCAATACCCCGATTGACCACATCTTGTATAGTGTCGACTACCCCTTTGCCAAGAATGAGAATGGCCTCAAGTTCATGAAGGATTTCGAGGCGAGCGGTCTGGTCAGCCCGGAGCAGCTGGATCAGATTGCTTACAAGAATGCTGAACAGCTGCTCGGTGTCAAGGTCACCAAGAGATTTTGAAGAACAAATTGGAGAAAGGGTCTTGTTATTTTTGTTCTTCAAGATTGGCACACTTGTCTAGCAGAATCTCGATTCAGGCATGGAAATGGCGGTGTTGGAAAGAAATACGTACAGAGTAGTACTATTAATAATGGTTACTGCCGCCAAGAAAGGTGTCAGTTGTGGATGGAGCGCGAGAGAGAAGAAAAACAAGTCTATGTGCTGCATTTGTATAATTCGTACAATACTGCGTACCTCCACAATGAATTCTACCATTATGCATTCGACAAGTCTGTTGCATTATCATAAGAAGGCAGGGAAGAGGCTCTTCTCCCTGTTTCCTCGTGGTTTTCTTTTTATTCTATTTGATGACGACGAGGTGAACCAGCCATAAAAAAGCTGAAAGAAAAGCTAGGACCTTGCATCGTGCAGCATTCAGGGTAGCTCCAATTTTTAAATGTTCCTTGATGCTTCTGAGACCTGCAGCGCACTAATAAATGGCCTACATAAATGTAGTACTACATACATACTACCCGTTGTGTATTCGTACATTACCCGTACATTACTTTGTACACTAGAAATCAACAAAGTCGTGACGGGAGATGAGGATCGAACCGGAATCTGCGGATAAAAGAGGATCTACATCAATGCTGCCTTGAAGGAGTAAGAATTCCCCTTCTCGTTTTTCGATCGGTCGTCCAACACGATCAAGAAAAAGCTGCAAAGAAGCCGCACCCACAAATGCCCACCCACAGCGCTGCTACCACGTACTGCGGATCTCCGTGTGCGCGTTCCCACCGCAATGTACGTGTGTAGCATCCGTCAACATGGCCGTCGTGGCAGTGTAGTGGTGTACACCCCAGCGAGCCCAGTGGGCACCAGCTTGGCAAGCTTGGGGATCAGACGGATCGACGGGTCAAGAAGACAAGATCCGGATCCTGGGCTGGTAAGCATGCATCAGTGCATTACTTCCCTGGATGCTATGGGCGGGGACCTCGGGCCCACTGTCTCTCTTCTTTTTTTTTCCTCTTTCCAACTTCCCTGCGACAATCACTAGAGTTTGGCAGCTCGTCAATCTGACTTGGACAGACTGACAGTAGGCGATTGATTACCTTGAATCCATGATTAGAGTACATACAATTGCACAAATGGCTTATAAGAAATGACATGGCTGCAACAAGTCATGAGGCGAGGCAAACAAGTCAATGGATTTAATCAATGTGCGGGCGACTATGAACCACATCACGAACAACTAACCTGTCCAATCGAAACATCATCCACCTGTTCCTGTCGATCTATCTGCATTCTTTCTGCTTGTCCCTATCAGTACACTGCCTACCTATCTGTTCATACAGTACATACAGCAAGGAGGGGCCCGACCAATGATGCCCTTGAGACGGGCTTGACATCAACATTCCCAGCTGGGTGGCTACACTATACTAGATGCTTGAACTTATGTATGTAATCAGCTGAATGATGATAGAATCAAGATGATGATGATTATTATTAGCATCAGCGCCATCTTGGGCCGTTTAACTAAAAGCAGGTGCTGTTTTAACCGCCGCAACCACCAATGCGAGGTACAAGCAAGACATTGACGAGACACGACACGAACAATGATCGCTGGTCGTCTTCTCCGCTCCTCCCTCCCCTCCATACAAGCAAAAAGGTCACCCTCCATCTCAACGAAACGGCGCCGTTCTGCACCCTCCTTTACTCCTCTCCTGGGTCGCACTGGTCTCAGATCTTCAATGCATCCCACGCGAGGAGCAGCTCTCTTCTCCAACTTTTTTTTTTCTTCCCTCCTCTTCTGCTGTTTATTTACCCGTGCCCGCCCCTACAACCCTGTCGTGTTGCCCATCGTTATCGTGAGCATTGAAACAATATTTCTTGCCTCTGGGAATCTTTGCATCAATCGGCTGGGTAAACATTCGTCTCAGCTACCATCAATTGGTTTGAATGATTGACAGCCATCTCATTGCCATAATTGTTGCTTTTCCATTGCTGAAGATATTGGTCTTGGCTTGCTTCTCTCTCCCCCCCGATGCACAACAGTTGACACACACTACCTTATTTTAACCGTTGCCTAGCTGAGCTGTCAACGTTACCACTTGTGCCTCGCATATGCGTCATTGGAGCTGGAGGTCCCCAAATCCATAGCACAGAGAGTGAGCACATTGGAACCAAGCTTTCACTTTCCGTCTACGGTTTTGAGCAATCGCCGCCCCTCCCAATCCGCTCCTCCATATACTGTACACTGCCGAAAGACTACTACGTACGCCCTTATATTGGCAGCACACTACAAACCGGTTTCCTCTTGACTCTACAGGTTTCAAACGTGGAGGGGAAGAAGAAATAAATAGTACAAGCAACAAGACCCACGGCCAGAAACAAGGACAATAATAATATCCTTAGGTAGCGGCCGTCCCGCCTCGTACCGCAACAACGCTCCATTGCGCTACACTGATACGCTAGAGCGTGCCGACGAGTACCACACACTACGGGATCCGGGTGACAGACAGTACCTAACCTACAGCCAAGCCAGCCAGAAGCCAGACAGGAAACAGAGATGGACGCCAGCACAGCCCACTCCTAGTCAGACCATCATCCCAGTAGCCAGGCCCCCAGTCCATCCACTTCTTCCCGCGCGCGCGCAGGCCCCTTTCCCTTCCCTCGGGGACTGACTGGACGGACGGACCTTGACCATTTCTTATTACTTTTACTGCCCACTACTTACTTTTTTGCTACCCATTACGCAAACCAACAGCTCACATTCGCTGCCAAAATCCAAACTGTTGTGCATGTGTGTGCGCCTCCTCCGCCCGTGAGACCATCGGTTGCTTTTTTTCATTGTAACAAATTTCGTCGCTTCAACCTTTTTGTGTTTGTCTTGTCTTTTGCTCTTCTACTGCATGTCCACAGTCGCGCCAGGGGGGTCGTTTTCCAACATGATGCGGGTCTAAGCCACCCTCCGCCGAATCGCGTCCAACCTCTCCCTCCCCTCTCCAAAGGAAGAAAGAAAGAAAAAAAAAACTTGTGATAGAGAAAGATAGGGAGAGAGAGACTGAGAGCTACGCCCACTCGACGACAACCATGCGACCCTTTGCGGCGCCAGTCCATCGTGACAACCCGACACAAGCCAATGTGACCGAATCGCCATGCTGCAGAAATGGAGGGCTGCCATCTTCGATAGATTGGCGGATGTCGAGCGCGGCCACGGCTCAACAACGCGCCAGGAGGAAACACTTGCCCCAGTACGAGTCGGCGCATGATGTTGACGACAATGACGACCATGTTGCGCCGCAGTTCGCCTGTACACGTCGGCCTCGAACTCGTCCCCGTTCTCGTACGCCGGCCAAGTCGAGGTATCTACTAGCTTCTATGCTATACCTTCAGGCTGTATCAGCGGTGCAGGTCTCCTTCGATAACTGTCTGTCAGAGGACTATATATGGACGTCCCACCTGAGTGACCCAAACAGCACGCAGCTGCAATGGGTTCCCGAGTTCGTGGACGCCGTTTTCGACCAAGACGGCGACGTGCACACTCTTGTCGTTACAGTCTGGGGAAATGTTACAGGACGGGTGGGGGATTCGGATATACCAGCGTGGAACAGCGCGGATTGGAACGACTCTACTCTTGCTCTGGCTGGCAAGATCCAGAATAAGCCAAATGCTGCCAACTTGACGACGCTACACAACAAGGTCGACGTAGCCACCTTTACTCCATATTTATCCAACGAGAACTTTTGCGACAATCTCAACAACGGGTCCTGTCCTCTGGGGCCCGTTTTCCATGACCTTGCGTGAGTATACTTACACTTTGCCATAGACTGGTACCCTTTTATGATTTTGGTGGTCTAACATCATGTCCTTGTTTTAGTGATCCTGAGCTTCCTTATGGTCTTCCTTATTTTAATCTCACTCATGCCTTCGACTCATCGTATGCTTTTTCATCATTTGCCCCTACGCTCATTATATATTATGAGGATGGCCTAACCATTGGATGCATCTCGACCGTCGTTACTCCCAGCCTTGGAGGAGTGGCTTGGTTTTTGCGATTTTTGCCAATGTTTGCTCTCTTGCTAGTCGGTGCTGCCACCGTCTTTGCCGCCGTCTTCAGTCCTTGGGGCGCAAACGATATCTTCCACTGGTCGTCCAACTATGGTCGGGATCTGGACCTCCTTCGACTGGTGACTCCTGGGTTCGGCGATTGTCTCCAGTATATCCAGTTCATTGCCTTGACGGGTGGCCTCTCGCTGAGTTACCCCGGCTTTTATCAACCCGCTGTCAGTAATGGCGCTTGGGCAGCACTCATGTTCAACGAGAGCTTCGTGGCCCATGCCGATCCCTGGGAGAGTCTCGTGGACGGAGTTTACAATACCAACGCAACCTACGGACTCGAGGTCATATCACAACTCGTGGGCATGGCCGATGTCGAGGATATATGGGCAGGCATGATCGTATGGCTATTGGTGATTATCGCTGCCTCGTTATTCGCTGTGCAGCTTGGCTTCTTCATCCGCTGGGTTTGGAGGTCCGTTCACAAGACTTCTGAAGAGGATCACCGCAAAAAGAACATGCCCTTTTCCATCGGAATCATCGTACGCCTGGTCTTCAACTACTTTTTGCTCCCAATCGTTGCTCTATCGACCTTTCAACTCGTCGTTGCAAGCGAGTCTCCTGCCTACCTCGTGGTATTAGCCGCCGTCACGGTTACTCTGATTGTCATTTTTGCATCTTACCTGATGTACCTTATTGCTACGACAAAACCGAGATCTCTTCTGTTCGACGACCTTCCCACTGTGCTCCTCTATGGCCCACTATACAACACATACTCGGATGAGGCGGCACCTTTCGCCATGATTCCCATTATCCTTACTTTCATGCGCGGAATCGCCATCGGTGCGGTACAGAATTCCGGCGTTGCGCAGATTGTCATCCTGGCCGTCTGTGAAATTATTCAGATGCTCACGATTTGGGCGTTCCGGCCGTTCAACGCGTCAACCAACATGAACGCCTATCATACTGGATTTTCGCTTTTCAGGTTCCTTACCACGCTCCCGATGGTTGCCTTTGTTTCGTCAATGGGCTTGACAGAATCGGCCAAGGACTGGGTAGGATATGTCATACTATTGCTCCATGGCTTTGTCCTTGTTTTTGGGTTCTTTCTCAACTCCCTACAGACCATTGTGGAGGTCATTGCGCGCATGCTGGGTGCAGGTGGCGATGATGTCCGCGGCCAGACGCGGGGTGGACTGTCGAAAATCTTTGGGGCTCGTCAATTGAGGAGACGCGTGTCTAGGCGTGGTGCGGCATCGCGACAAAGTCAGCTCAGCACCTCGGGCATGTTGGATACTTACCATAACCAAAACAGAGGCTATGGCCGCGTGAGGAGCGAGTCAGCCGGTAGTATGGGCATTTTACTGAATCAAAGAAGCTCGAGCGTTCTAGACGGAAGAAGTATGGATGGATTCTCAGGGCCGTTAGGAGGCAGCACGTTTGCGCCAACGACTCCAGGAGCAGATGCTAGTACTTTCTCCTTTATACCGTCGCCTGGGCAAGCTACACGTCCTCAGCCTGCGGCCGATCCGTATTACCGCCCTCCGCGTGCAAGACGACATACCGGCGATGAAATGGGCTCTTCTCCCCCAAGACTGGGTCGCGCATCTATTGGCAGCGTTGATCTGGCGGACAAGCGGCTTAGTCAGCTGGATGCTCAAGACTTTGATAGAATAGGCTCTTCGAAAGCAGGTCCGGTCCCTCCAGGCGGACCTGCCCCGGCGCCGGCTTCATACATGCCCGTCTTTGCGCCCCGCGCCGACTATTCCACGAGAGAAGTGGACTTTTATTATGGTGTACGTGGCCCAGCGCTCAACTCTGATGCTCCAAACCGCCGACTCGGCACCGGACCAGCAGATCCAACCAGCCCGGTGTCGACTGCTACTTCATGGTTCAAGAGCTTGTTTGGTGGAAAGACCAAAGAAAAGGGCAAAGGCTTCGAGGTTGTCAGAAGCGCTCGAATGCCCCCAGCAATGAAGGCAAGAGGAGGAGACCTGGAGGAAGAAGCACCCCCTGAGGGCATCCCAGTTGCCATGGGTGTACTTCGCAACGGTCCAATCGAAAGTGACGACGAGGACTCGCCTCAACCCAAGCCAGAGCCACAGGGACAAGAGAATAGCGAGAGTGGGGACAGAGAAGTGGATGAGACTGCAAGAGCATCTCAAGATGAAACCGAATCTGAGGAGGGTGAGATCACCAGAGTCGCACCTGAACCACCGTTACTACCTGACCTCGATGCTGGCGAAAGCTTCAACTTCCCGAGCCGAGTGCAGTCTACCAAGACGGTCCGACAGCTGTCTCAGAAAACAGTCAGAGAAATCGAGCTTGAACCCATTCCTGATGTGCCGAGGAAAAGTTCAAAACGTAACAGTACTGCGGACAAGATGACGAAGCCTGTCTTGAGCTTGCTGCCTCCTTTGGAAGTATCAGGGGGCTTGCATCCGGATGCTGCGGCCACAGCCAGTTTCCCATTTGATCGATCCAACTCGCAGAAGCGGCTGTCTGGCTCTTCCACGGGCGATCTCCCGTCAGCTGCCACGAGCGGCGATAGGAGCGACGAGCGCCCTACTAGCTTTGGTGTTGTACATCAGCACAACATTAGCCGGATCGACCCAGCCTCTGATCAGGATCTTGACCTCCTCGGCAGCACCGCGGAAGTTGTCGACAGCTCGCGGCGAGTGAGTCCAATGTCGTCCGTGTCTGGTCGCTCAGCTCGGCATGAGTAACATGAAGACGATTTACAAATGAGTTTTACGAATCTCCTTGTTCTTCTAATGTACACGAACTATAGATTTGCTTTTTTTTTTCTGGCTCCCGCCATGTAAGGGCTCTTTACTGGTGTGTTGGAACAGGTATGGATGGCTGTGTGGATCTGCCAGTGGATGATAATAGGAAGGTCCTCCCTTGGATAAGGGGGCGCCTCCTTGCGTTTTATAGTAATCATTGGGATCTTATCTGCTTTAGCGGCGGCGTTCAAAAACTGTACTGGGCGCATATCCAGCAACAGCGCACATTTGCAACCGGGGGATTTCTGGGATTTTGTAACGGCCGCATTAGCGAATTGGAATTGAATCATTGGAGACCTCTTCCGGCTTGTAATCAATCACAGGAGCAGCTAGCTAAGCATGGCAACATATTACAGCTCACAGCAAACAAGTCTACAACTAAGATAGTAATGAAATACCTCAGAATATTACCGTAAGCTTGTGGTTTCAGTGATTATTTGTATTGTCTTCTCGAAACTATGCTAAAACAAAAAAAATGCGTAAAGAAAAAGGGAAATGGAGAAAATTTCCCTTAGAAACAACCGCCTTTATTTTCTTTCCCTTTTTTTTTTTAGGAATTTAAACCAAAATAAAAACCACAAACTTTAAACCACGACTCTCAATTTCTTCTACTTTCGCGCAGGCGAGCGAGCAGCGGTGTCCCACGGCGACATGTCGCCGACCACCATGGGCTCGCCGTCGCCGCCGCCGCCGGGGGAAGACTGACTCGACGAAAAAGTCGAGTTGTGACCACCGCCGTCACGACGGCGGGCGGCCTCCTTGAGCTCCATGGCCTCGGCATTGGCGCGCTTCGAGGCCGGAGACTTGGGCGAGGCGATGTCGATGGGGGCCGAACGCGGGAGGCTGGGGTGGCGGCGGGGGGCGGGGGCAGGAGCGGGCATGGGAGAGGTGGAGGGAGAGGCAGGAGGGGGAGAGGAGGAGCCATGAGACGACGACGTCTTGTTCTCGCCGTCCTTGTCGTCGTCGGTCTTGGTCTCGTCCTCATCGTCCTGGGCCTCGCCGATCTGCTGGGGCTGGCCGTGCTCGCGGAGGTGCTGCTGCAGCGAGAAGCGGCGGGCCACGGAGATGGCGTTTGTGCGGCGGTGATGGCGGTACGGAGACGTGGCGGCGGTCGGCATGGTCTGGTTGCGTCGGCGGCCGGGGATCTTGGGCTGAGGAGAGCCGGTGGAGCTGACGACGGTGGTGTTGGCGGTGGTGGTGGTGGTGGTCCGCTGTTTGTGCTGCTGCTGCTGCTGCTGCTCCTGCTGCTTGGACTGGGTGGGTAGATCTCGGGCCATGGAGCTCATGATGGCATTACTGTTGGCCCCCTTGTGGTGATGATGATTGTTGTCCAAAAGATGAGTCTGATGGCCGGCGAAGGAGAGGGTATCATTCTTCTTGTCCTCGTCGTCACTATGGATTGCAACGAAAGGAGCGGCGACGGCAGAGACGAGGTTACGGTTTGCAGGAGCTGTAATGCTGCCCTCGTTCTTGTTCATGATCATGTTCTCGTTGGTCTCGACAAAAGGATCGTCATCTTCATCATCATCATCATTGCCAATCTGCAAATCCTCCTTCTTGGCGGCGAGGCCGTGGTAGTGACTGCTGATGCGACCGTCTTGCTCGAATAGGGGGGCGATGCGAGAAGAGCCATCGGGGCGGGAACGGTTGATGATGGACTCGCCGATGACGACGGGATCGGTGCAGGTTACTGCGCGGGTTCGGGGGCTGAGTTGAGGCTTGAGTTCGCCCCAGGGCTGCTTGGGATGGCGTTGGCCTCGGGTGTTCTGATTGTCATCCATAATTTCTTACAATGAGGAAGAGTTGCTCTGGTGGAACTCAGTCTGAGAAGAGAGAAAGAGAGGAGTTGAAGGTATCGTGACTTTTTCAAGAGTGTCAAGGGAAAGGGGGCAGTGGTAGTAATGTAAACGACCTGCCAACGCTCAGGAGATGATGAGATTCTTGAAATGTCCAAATGTAACCATCCAGGTTGGTCAAAAGATCGTGGGTTTGCTTGTTCCGTCCCACGACCCCACGAACAATTGCTGGACTATTTAAGCAGCTGACTCACGCAGCTTCTGAATGGTTGCCGCGGGCGATTGGGCTCTTGGTGGGCAAGCAGCAAAACGGGAAGTCACACGACACGACCAGTGCTTGTTTACTCACGATCCTCGTCGTCGAGGTGGAAAACGGAATCGTCTGGAGCCTTGCCCAGACGACGATTAGCCAGTTACGTGATGTCTCCTTTTGCGGCCATCACGGGAGCTTTCCATCATTCTATGGCTGTGATTGTAGACATCACCTTTGACTTGGGACGGAATGTGATTCACTCTATTGCTCTTTGACAACCTTGGGACGGAATATATTATTCACCATACAGTCTACTGACACCCTTCGGACGGAATATGATTCACTCTGCTGCCTTTTGACATACTTGGGACGAAATTATGACATTCACTCTACTGCCCTTTGATATCGGAATAGTGATTATTCACCCTACAATCTATTGACATCTTTGGGACGGATGATTCACTCTACAAGGTCACTGGATTCTTCGGACGAGATGAGCGTGATGTGATATTCGCTATTGTCGACAATGAGATTGCAGTACAATGCAAGGGCATGTCGACTATGTATATTTATGATCATTTGCTTGTTCAGCGTGTGAAGTTCAAACCTGCATGTTCATTGGAGAATAACCGACTGTTCATGGTCAGATCCAAGGTTCTAAAGCTGATCACGGCGTAGAGGCTATATCTCGTATAAATATGTGCATTAGACGCATCACACTCCGATGTGCCCATGTTCGCCATGCAAGGAGCATTGACGAATCTTGCGGTGGAACATGAATGTAAGTGTGAGAATCAACACATCAAGTTAGCTCATGAAGCAGCTCTGTAGCAAATTGATTCAAATATACTTGGCTTGTTCAAAGCCTCAGGTGCCTTCATCAGGTCCAGTGTTTCGTGACGCTAGACTACATTGCCCTGAGCCTCTCTGTGACTTCGTTGATGGCATTGTCAGCCTCCGAATGAGCTTGTCGCAGTCTATTGTGCAAAGTCTTCAGCTGTTCGTGTAATCTTTTATGGTCAACCGCCTTCTTCGTGTCGATCATGCCGTCCCTCAGCTCAGTCAGTATGGAGTCTCGGAAGTCCTTTTCGACCCCGCGGCATACTCTCATGAACACATCTATAGTACGGTCAACAAGGTTTCTGATGAAATAGGTCTTGTTCATGTCGTATGATCAAATTTGACAAACGACTTACCTATCTTATTTTTTGTTTCTTGATCTTTCATGGCAGTCAAGGCAACCTGGTGGTCCGACTTGGAAAAAGTTCTATCAGGCGGGCCGATTCCTTTGTAAAGGTGGTCACGATTTAGTACGGCGAGAGTCTGGTCCAGAACCAAAGCGTCTTCTTTCAATTTGATGCGTCTTTTGGTCAGTCGTTGCTGAGGTGACATCTGCAATCGGCCAGTCTCGTAGAGAATGAGTCTCGCTTTTCGATACGAGTTGATTATGGTACGCAGAGCGTCGACCGGCATCAGTGGTTCTGGTGAATGACTAGCGTCCAACCAACCATCCACTTCATAATGAGGGGGGAGTTTGATGGCGACAGCATCGTCGTCGTTTGCGAGGAATCCCTTCTGCGGGATACGTGCTTCATTTTCCATATCTTGATTCGACTGCTGGCGCTGATGTGCTATACGAAACAAGGGAAAGACCCGGGGTGTTGACAGGATATCTGCAAAGAAGATCTGCAAACTAGTGCTGAGGTGTCTTGCAGTGCTGTTGATACGGTCACGGGGGGTCATAAGCTGGAAATGCTTAAGAATGGGTGTCACTGAATTTGTTTTCGCCTTGAAAGGTCCTCCAATGGAGGGGTTGCAGTGTTTGATGTCCAGTTAGTTCCCAATCATTGTTACACGGCCCCCCGCTCCAGCTGATCCAGAGTCTGTACAACCAAGACCAACAGCTGGGTTATAATGTTGTTACCTACCTAGGTTAATCTTACAAGGCACTGCTTGAAGATCAGTCTCAAGGCCAATGTCTAACAATAACAACATGGATCCTCAGGCAGAGTTCATTTCGAGTGCAATCAAAGATGAACTTACATATGAGCAACGCCTGTTTGAGTTCTCCATGAACTCGAACAAACGAGAGCTCCACTTTCTAGCATTCCGCGGCTTGCAGAGGGAGAATATCCTACGACTACAAAACAGTCTATCCATGTGCAAGAAGAAGACTTTGGAGAGGCATCAATTTACCGAAGAGCACCCCGGACAGCTGACGCAATTACTGCACGATTACAGCACGTTCTCCTACTAGGCAAACATGTCCTGATCTGTCTCTAATGTCTTATAGCAAACGCCATCCGAGACTATCAATACATGAGCAAGCTCGTGCCCATCACTGGATCTCAGGCACGCGATGAACGGCTTGATCTCGAACAAGCCTTTCCAGAGATTGGCACCGTGATCGCCGAGGCCGGCGGATACCGGTCCTTTCCATCCGACTCCGTCATCCCCTCGGACCCGCTCCGGGACTTTCTCAAGCGGCGCCTCCCGTGCTCCATGACATACACCAAGAGCGAGATGCGGCGCCGCACCGACGAGTACCTTGCGCAGCAGCCGCCGGCCGAGGTCGCGCCCGTCGTCGATCGCCTGGCACGATTCCTTGTCGCCTTCCTCGGAGGAAGCTCGCTGGTTGTGCCCATGCTGGTCATGCGCCTGCCCGAAGTGTCGCTGGCCAAGAGCTTAATTACTGTTTCGGTCGCCGTTTTACTCTTTGCCATTGCCTTGTCGATCCTGTTCCGGGCGTCAAATACCGATACCATGGCTGCTACGGCGACGTATGCTGCAGTACTAGTTGTGTTTGTGGGAACCAGCTCTTGAGTGCGCATGGACATATAAGTCACGCTTTCCAATCCCGATTATAGCACCAACAAGCGCATATCATCGTCACATGAAGTGGACATTTAATTCAATACGTGATCTCGCTGTCGTGCTGCTCTCGCTTTTCGAATACTAGATAGGTACGGACCATCTTGGGTTGACATGGAAGATTTCACATAGATGGAATACGCCATGATTGTATTGTAATGTCACTTTGCTAACATTGGCTTCGCGGCACCTCTCGTAAGTGAGCTTGTTTTGCTAAAATTATGTACTAGGAACTCAGGCATTTCAGTATGTACAAGACTGGAACGTAACCCACTGGAGCAACTCAAATTGTAATTAGAAGAATTGTTTGTGCAACCATAAGCATCTAGCAACGTCGACTTACCATGGGCAATTTGTATAGAAGCTTCTTCGAATATTGAACCCTCGATCCCTTCTTCAGTCTGATACTTTATCTTCTTGATCTTGCAATTTCCCCCACTTCTTGGCAATCAATCCCATTCCAATGCCAGTTTTCCAATTATTTCCTCTTGTTCAACCCCTGAGTGGTGTTTCGCCACAGTGTGGCTGTGTACATCGCAGTGCGGCATCCTTCGGTTGACAAAACAGGATGGGCTTGTCGAGTCTGTTTGTTTACACATTCTTTTCGTATATGTAAAGTATTCTTTATTTTTATTCTTTATTCTAGATACGCATCGTGACAAGTAGTGCTTCATGCCTTTGACAAAAACAACAATAAGCCAGAAGGGGTCCTGGGCAGCTCTTCCCACAGAGCTTCAAGAGCATATCCTGCGTTTTCTGCTCCACGATGGCTGCAGCCTGGCTCGCTTCGCCACCGTATCAGAACAATGGCGGGCCATTATTGAACGTCACAATTTTCAGCACGTGAAACTATCATTCTCTCGAGTCCCCCAACTCGGTTCCATGACGGTCCGCGCACAAGCTCTCGTCAAGAGCATCTGGCTTACCTTTGAACTCAGAGAGTACGGATGCTCATGTCACAGGAGCCAGCGCACTTTCGAGACATATGGCCTAAGGAAGAAGGAGAGCCTCCTGCGAAAAGCATTCAGGGCCCTGTTCTTGACCCTCGGCGAGTGGGATCCCCAGGGCGATTTGAAGCTGGATCTCACGATCCACTCACCCAGCGACTCACATTACTGGTTCAAGTATCTTTCATTTGAGCCCGATTTCCCCGTGCCGCCCAGCCAGCCATCTTTTGTGTTACCAAATGACCCTGCACATGGCTGGGTTTATGGGAAACTAACTTCGGCTCCCAAGGCCTCGGCTCTTAGAACAGTGTTCGAGTCGAACCCCATAGATACTACTGGCCTTCTCCGGGTTGAGAATCAATGGTGGAACGGATTACCCCAGGTCCCAGCTGTAAAGACTTTGATCATACGTCTGCAGAACCGCCGCCAATGGAGCCCGTCGATGCTTGCTGCTATGCTACCACGTCTTCCTAGTATTGAGGAATTCTATTACGAGCCTTGGAGAGCTTGGGACCCCAGCAGACAGGCAGATACTGACGAGCTTTACTGCTCGTTTTTCGATTCCCTCGCCATGTCCACGAGTTTAAAGAAGCTGGTCGTGTTTGAAAATTTTGACGAGCAGTATGCCTTGGCCTTTAAACGCTGCCAAAGAATGCGAGAGGTCTGCTTGAAAGTCACTCGGGCACTCTTCAAGGCTAGCCTGGAGTTGGAGCATCTTTCGGCATCCTTCGTCACTGGCGCAGACCATTTTCTCCAGGCTGTAGAGCCGGGCTGGAAGTGGCCTCACCTACAATCTTTGACGCTTACATCGACCCTGCTGGATGCTCAATCAAATCCCGGTACGGTGAACACCATGCTTCAGGCAGTAGCATCAACTGCTCTGTCGCGCATGCCAAAGCTCAGGACATTTGAAGTCTGGCACGGACGCGTCGGATCGGCTGCCCTCTTCAGCTACCGGGTCGATGAACACGGTTATACAAGAATCAGCTGGAAAGCCACCTGGAGACTCACCTTGGATTCCTGTGTGATTAAAGGCTGGGAGTCCGTGGCCCGCGCCCACGGCCATACTCCGGATTTCCGGGTTCACGAGTTCGTGGATGAGACGGCCAATATTCATTCTCACGCCGATGCAATCTGCTTTCTAGGAATGTCCAAGGTCCTCCGACCCGTCTCGCTGCAACAAATTCTAAGAGCGCATGAGATACGACGCGAGGGGATACCTCGGGAGCTTGCCATCAACAATCCTCCATCCACTTCCCTATAAATGCAGCAAGGGGGCCTCTACTAGTTATTGGGCAACAAATCGAGGATAACATCAGGATGTCTGTCATTCATGAGTATTAACAGCAGACGAAGCAACGTGATTCGGTGGCACACAACTGCCGGATCATGCAAGCAAGAGGGATGGACGTGAACTAGGATGTAGCAAATATGTTCACGTCTCTCACGTAATAACCAATCAATCAAGCACGCTCCCATAACCTCGGTCTATCTTGACATACAAAGCTCATCCGTTTTCACCTTGACATGGGAAATTCACCCACTTTAGAAGGGCGACATCTGGGCTGTCACAGGCGGCATATCGTCGTAAACTTAATCAGATTGAGAAGAAAGAAAAAAGAAAGTCAATCCATGAAGAAAGCTGCCTTCGTTATTTCGTATTGCAAACGCAGCTCCAAATCGCCTGAATGTGGCACTGACCACGCGAGCTCAGACTGCTGTTCGGTCTATGTCAAATGATAGATTGGCGATAGTCTCCATACAAGCTTCTCATTACAATACATCATAGCACTCATTTTATTTGCATTAGAGAGTCATTTTTATCAAAAAAAGTCTTCATTATTATACGTCTACATGTAGCATCATGGTGTATGTATGCTTTTATCCCAGAAGTCGAGGCCCTCCATCGCTTCTGCAGAAGGAGTGGGGGTTTCGATCCAAGTCTTCCTTGGGTATTTCTACCGCAATCTCCTTGGGGGGTGATCTGCTCTCCTCCAAACCATGGGGTCCATGCCATTTTCATCTCATTTCCCAAAAAAAAAGTACAGTACGCAGTAGGATCTCCCCATGTTTTCTTGCTTTTGACAGGAGACGTCATGCCTATCATGATGCTATAGTTGACTTTCTCTTTCATGCTCTCGTAAAACGCCCAAAAATATGTGCAATGTAGCAGCAAGTCTCGTAGAAGATCTAACGAAATCGTAGAATTATACGCGAGTCATTAGAATTGATTTGAAGGCAGGTTTAGTGACCACCAGCTCGCAGGGGGCTGTATCAGAAATTTAATTGCCTTGTCGATTGATGGATTGAATGACGATGCACGGGTCCTCCTCGAATCCGAGAAATGAGAACTAAAGCCCATGGCTTCACCAAAAGTGATCTGCCAAGCTGGCAATTACTGTAGCAATGGCCTTTTCTCTTTGCTGCTGCGTTCCAAATCCCTCGAAAGCCTTCTTTTATGCACGGCAAAAGTCCGTAGGCAAGTTCTGAGCACTCCCTAAGATGCTGGCGACTCCTTTGGCCTCCGGAAGTTGACCATTCGGCTGAGCCTCTTGGCTATGCTGACTTTGGTTTTCTTTTCAGGTTCGTCGAGGGGAACCTCCATGCTCAGCTTGCTTCGCTCGCCATGTGATGTACTGATCAAACGACTGAGACTGGCCAGACTGGATCTTCGACGCCCAAAGGCGGACGCCGTGAATGAAGCGGGCCGTTGTTCGTGAAATGGCCTATTGCGTGGTCTCACACCGGGAAAGTTACTCTGCACTCCGGGAAAGTTACTTTCGCGTGTCATCGTTGATGTACTATCTGTCAATGAAGGAACGTCGACAGAAATGCGGACAACCTCTGGGCCTGGTTCACCCATAAGTAGACTCTGAAAGTTGGTTTCCTCCGTCACAGACGATGGCGCAGTCGAAACACGATGAGCATCGCACGACATTGGCGAGCGTGGCGAGGGAAATGAAGAAGAGTGGCTCATTGAGTACGGACTCATGCCTGCCATAGGTCCAGGGAGGCTGATTGGGTGAATTTCAACTGGAGCCAGGTCCTTGCCTGGAAAGACCCTGCGTGGTGATGGCGCAACAGAATCTGATTCGTGATATGGTTCGTAAATTCGTTCTTGGTCGACTGCAGTATGCTGCACGGGGAATTCCTCAGCGATGACCTCATCGTGTAGGGAGCTGATTGAAGCCTCAGTGCGGACTCTCGACCCGGGGGGTTGCAATTCCAAGCTTGATCCGCTGCCCTTTCGCTTGATCGACGGTGCCGCCGGAATCGACCCTGTCGAGCCCTTCCTGGCAAAATCTATTTCCTGAGTTGGCGTAGTGGCGGATCCGTCACTGGTTGATCGTGCTTCGAATTGGGCTCCAGATGTGGTGCTGGCTCCTGGAGTAGATGCTTGTGATGGAGTATCCGTACCGGAGTCCTCGTCATCATCCTCTTCCTCTTCCTCAAAAACATCAGCCATGGTGGAAGAACTGCCAAACCTGTGGATGCCAAATTTGCCTTCGAAGGGAGGCATCTCCGGGGCGCTCTCAGCTCGGCGATGATAATGCATACCAGGACCCGAGAAGCCTCGCATTCCTGCTGCGCTGTGTAATTGTCGTTTTGGTGGAGCACCTTTTCTCTGAGCAGCATCCCAAGCCGGATCGCGGCCCGAGGGTGTGTTAAACGGGCCAAGGGCAGCGTCCAGGTCAATCATGGGATACGACGCATCATCCTCAGACTTTCGTCGAGGCTTATTTGGCGAGGGCACTCGCAGTGAAGAGTCGGCGGGCTGAGTGACCATGACCATGGGTGCTGTGAACGGCCCGGTAATGTCCAGTCCATCCTCATACATGGCAGCACTCAACTGCTCGCTCGAAGGAGGCGGAGTCGGTGCGCGTGAGGAGTCGGACTTTGCCTTTCCAGACCGGGACTTGGGTTTGCGAGGCAACAGAGAGCCGGCCCAAGACTTGACCTTCTTCTGCTTCTTCTTCTTTTTGCCCGATGATTTTTTGGTCGGAGAATGTGCCTCACTTTCATCATCAAAATTCATCTCGCTCTCTGCTCCGCTACGAGCATCAATCGTCTTCGGCCCTATTTCAAAGGAACTCGAACTGAGAGGTCGCTGTTTTCCTGGTGAGCTAGAAGCAAAAGGATCCAGTCCAAAGAAAGACCAGCGTTTCGGTATCTTTGTGGGGCTTGAAGGTGTTGGTGACGAAGGCTCTTCCATGGTGATGATAGGCAGCAGTGGGATCGAGTTTCGTCTGCGAGGTGACGACTGATTGTCATCGAATGGGAATGAAGTAAGCAGGCTAGGGGTGCGTTCGAGCACAGGACCTGCAGTGCTTGGCCGGTGTTCACTTTGTTTCATTGGTAGCGAAGGGGAAAGGACACCAGGGCGCTCCCGGTCCGCTATGGTTGAGTTTCCGAGGGAAATGATGGAAGAGATGCTATTAGATACAGAATGGCCAGGATGGCCGGTAATCGTACTGGAGGTATCGGTCGAAACCATGGAGAGTGGTCTGGGAATGTACTCGAGTGTATCCGAAAATCCAACCTTTGCCCGTGCAGGTTTCGGACTTGGGCTTGATTCTGTGCTATTGTTGGCGTCAATGGGTGTTTCGATTGCATCCACTGACGGCTCTGTAGTGGCCACTAGTTGTGGCGACTCTGTTGGCGTACTCTCTTCTGGTCCAGCGAACGGCGGCTTCATTTTGTTGTCAAAGTCGGCCGGACTGGTTGGAGCGCTGTTACCTCGCGAGGGAAGCGGGCTGGTTGGCGGCTTCAGTATCATAGATAGATCGTGGCTCGAAATAGCGGCAGACCGACGATGCTGGTGCCTACCCCTTCGTGCGGTGGCGTCAACAGGTTGCAGGGCAGGGGACGCGAAACCGTTCTCGGACCTAGTAGGGCTGCCATTGTTCATTACTGTGATGGTGTCGCCTTCTCTGAGTTTTCCACCCACGAATTCGCTGCCACCTCGTCTATGACTGCCGCGATTCGGAGCCAGATGTGGTGATGCAGGTGAGCGCGGTGGGCTCATCATGGCAAATGATGAATCAATGGAAGCACCAGGATTAAAGCTGAACTCTGGGAGAGGAAGCGGTTTTTGTGATGAGTCGTCATCGGCATCCTCGGCAGCTAGACTGGCACCAGGGTTGAAACTGAAAGCTGGTAATGCAGGTGAACGTCGCGGGCGGGCGCTCGATGCACCAAGGCTGCCCGTACTCATCTGCTCATTCTGCAGACCCACGACAGATTTCGGACGCTGACCACTTGCTCGAGAAAGCGAGGATGGTGCTGAAGATACCGAATGCCGGGCAGGAAAGACAAAAGGAGGGTTCGGAGGCGGAAGTCTTGAGCGAGGCGAAGGCGTCGAGATAGAATAAGGACTTTGGTCGTCGGACGGTGCCTCAATCCGTATAGGCTCAGGTATCGAGAGATGCCGTCTTCGGGGCCCATTTCTGTCCATGCCCACGCCACCAATTGTTGTCATGGTGGAATCTCCTCCTGGACCGCCAGTTGTTGCACAAGCGGTTGCCATGTTCCTGCGAGGCCGCACTGCGGCACAAATTGGACAAGCGCCTAGAAGCGGTGGGATATCATAGATGAATCCCGGTCGTCTGTGAAAAAGGTCGGAATGTTTGCTATTCGCTTCCTATGGTATTGTTAGGTTGTCTCTCGGGGCTGCGGCAGGCGAAGAATGGTGGCAGAATTTTGAATGGCACAAAATGAGAGTGAAACTGCGGCTTGCTGCTGGGTTGGATGCGGCAGGCAAAGGATGAAAAGTGTCGCAGACGGAGGGGTGAAAATGGCTGTATGACGACGAAGCGAATGACTGGTATTACCTCGTGAGCGAATGGCTGAGTCGACTATAACTTTTGGGATTTTGGGACTCGGAAGGGCTGCGTAAAAAATGTGTTGTGTTGTTTCTTGTCGCCCGTGACAATTATCGTTGCAGCGTTTCGTTGCGTTGCTGTTTCCCGCCTACCGATGTCGTGAAAGTACGGGCGCAAGAGAAATGCAGGCCAATAATAAATAACGGGCAAAATGCTAGTAAAGTAAATTCGGATCAGAAAAGGGAAAAAAAAAGAAGATGATGATTCCGACCGAAAAGAGGAAAAAGGAGCGGACGGCCAAGACCAGGGCAAATCTCTGCTGCGAGAAGACTTGCGACCGGAATTGAAGCCAAGGGTGAGGTTGAGGGTTGAAGCCTTCTAAGATGGAGAGGTGGAGGAAGAAGGTGAGTTTGGAGATGGAGGAGGGAGCAGAGTAGAGCAGAGGGCCGGCCAAAGTTGAGGAGGAAAGAGCACCAACACACACGCTGATACCGAATGGGCGCGCGTGCGCTGGGGGAACTGGTTGACTGGGACCTGGAGCGAGTGGGAAGTAAGTGGGAGCGCTGGAGCATTCGGGTTTCTGGGCTTTTCCCGCTAACTAGTCCCAGTCTTAGTACAGTGGGGCCCCTGTTCGTCTATCCATGGAGGTGGACAAGGTACCGCAGACAGCAGGCGGGGGCCTGGCAACGAGAAGAGGAGGGTGAGTGAGGGCTGGAGGTGTCAAGAGCAGGTGGACGTTCACGACAATTCACACGACAACCCGGCAGTGTCTCTTGTGTTGTTCAGCTCGAGGAAAAAGAAGAAAAGAGACCTTGGTCTCGATTGATTCAATTGATCATGTCTTCGTTTCTCAGCTAATCGCACAAGGCAAACGGCCTAACCTAGTAAGCATCATCAGAACTTGCAAACTCTACTTTGCCCTTCCTCGGCACAGAGTTCTGCCCCGTCGCTTCTTGATAGATGGATGCAGCGTAACCATTTCGACCACCTGCCTTAGCACCCTCTCTCAAAAGACTTCCACAGCGCAGGAGACTTTGGCCTGCTTGCGTCCGTCCAAGCATCTTTGCTGTGTGCCTGCCTTAGTATCTGCAAAGGCGTAACCGAAAAGGAAACGCAATGCACACACGCACGCACAAACCCAGCCACCTACCTGGGGAAGACGCCAGGCGCCTAACGTCGTAGTAGTAGCAGTAGCAGTAGCAGCAGTAATAAGTATCCAACAGCACTAGCCCAAGAATAAAATGCCCACTCGAGGCCCTCATCTCGGCTTCTTGTCGTGCACAATTTCCCAGTGCCAAATCAGACATGCGACTATCGACGAATCAACAGGCCCCCAATATTCCGTCCAGGTCGCTTCTGTTAGTGTTTGATTATGATGTGTGCACTCACTTTGGACCTGAGTAACGTCCGTGTCCCAAGAGAAATGCGCCGTCACAACCTCCCCAACCCATCCCAATGCCCAGTAGCCCCCCTGCTTCTTCCCCCCTGACCATCAATCTCCAGGTAATAATCTTAACAAGCTGTACCTGACCAATATTACTACGTGCGGAAATGTCTATATAACCACTATCGACGGTCGTGTTTAAATATGGAAACATAACAGCTTGGTTTCTTGGTTGTGACCAAGTATACGAGAGATTGTGACCTCATGACTTTGTGCAGGCCAGCTGTACCTGAAGGAAGGGCAGTGGAGGTCTTATGTAGGTATTTACCATGGTAATGTAGTAGTAGTCCTATCTTTGTCGGAAGATTGCAAGGACACTTGATCGACAAGATCTTTCGGACGAAATCGCGGGATCGCTTAGACCACGGGTTGGACGGGGCGACACTTGGTCGGTTTTCCCCCTCTCGCATACATAGTACATGGTGTAGCGCACGAATAGATAGTAGTAGAGACAGATAGATGCAATATGTACCATGAGTGTTGACCAAGAACCCCACGATTCAGACTGTTTGGACGTGGGATTCTTGCAGCACAACATCCATCACCGGGGTGATTGCAGCAAGTCATATCTCAATGTTGATGCTCTTCTGAGTCTTTTGAGTTTGGTATACTGCATAGAGCTGAGAGAGTGGATAGGTATGTATGTTACATCTGCCACAAGCCGTTGAAAGTGGCACTGTACTTTCACTTTGCAGCAGCCATGCACTGCACCATATGTCTGCGTAACAACAATTCAGGAGCTGGCGTTCAAGTAAGCCAATTCATTATGTGCTTACAGCAAAAAAAGTTGCAATATGGAGTGGTGGTAGCAGGACACGCGTAACCATCTGGCTTCGTCACAAGAGAACAGACAATTGACCAGCATCCGGGCGGCAATTCTGCGATGGGCAGTTGGCCAGTTACTTGAAACCCCAGTATCAATCTGCGTCTCACATAAGTACCGCTTAACCGTGAAATGCACTCAATTTCAGCCCGCAAATCTGCAAATCCACTTCAGTGCCGGCCAGCCTGAGAGAAGAGAGCCTGTGCTTTGAATGTGCCTGGTTTGGCGGGCCTGAACTGGCTACTAACTGCTGCTAGCAGCGTGTGCCTGTCGTTCCTTGCTTGCTCTGGGCAGGGTCATATCCCATCCAATTGCTGGGCCCAGCGCTTCTCGGTTCCTGGCGTCGTCCCACCCACACCCCTGACCCAGCAAACCCGGTTCAAACCTGTCAGTCTCAAATTATGCCGATTTCCTCTTCTGGGCATGGAGATGGATCATGGAGGGGAGGGAAAGAGGACCACGGTGCCCATTTTTGCACTCACCCACGACTCCTTGCCGCTTCGCGGCGCTCAAAAAAGATAGGCAACAAGCCGGATCAAGACTTGTTTCACGGCCCCTTGCGAGGATGGTCCATGTTCCCGGAAGAGACAGGCAAAATGAGATCCATATCTCTCTGGTTGTTTTTTGCTTTTTCTTTTCCACTTTGCATTGCTTCTCCTGCCTCGAACCGTCCAGTGGCATCGTTTCAAGGGTGTTTCCCTTCGCTGGGCCGACGGGGCCCCGGGCAACGAGACAACAACACCACATTGTCCTGCAGGTTTCTGCAGGTCGAGCGCTGGAGGGCCAAAAAATTATGATAAGACTTGTCTGTTTGTCCACCTGCTGCTGCTGAATGGCACATCACCCTGAAGCCTGCAGCTCGCAGGCAAGGCCTAGCCGGCGCCACTTTGGAGGAGCAGATCCTGAGAGCGCCCATCATATTCAGGCCACATCCGCACCCTCCCCCTCGCCCATCCGCGCCCTCCCCCTCCACTTTTGCATACAAAAAACGTCTGTGCACAGGACAAGCCACAGGTTAAAATCCACTTAGCCCCACTACCACAGGCTTAGCTGCACTCAAGCCACGCAAAAAGATACATCGTAGCAAAACACCATAAATCCACGATATCTTATTTAAATAAAATGGGAAAAATGCGCAAATGCGTTAGGATTAGTTATTAGGGTTAGTTAGCCTAGTTAGCGTTAGGGTTAAGGGTCCGGGAGCTCGAGGGGCGGTGTGAGCCCTTCGTAATCTGGAATATGGTATTTTGGTTATGTGTGTAGGTACCTCGCGAAGGGGGAGGGTGCGGATGGGCGAGGGGGAGGGTGCGGATGTGGGCTG
>NW_006917091.1:627292-786142 GCF_000516985.1 Pestalotiopsis fici W106-1 | reverse complement strand
ATCATATTGGTCTTGCAATCGTCGCGTCCAACCAAGAGGTGCGAAGCCATCTTGGCCACCCATCTGCGCACAGACACCGATGCATAAGCTGTGGGTATCCGGACAGGCTAATTCACAACGGACTGCGATCTTGCATTGCTTGGGGTCGTACGGGCTGCGGGTCTGATAGGCATTTGGCGATAGGCGGTCATCATTCACGACTCGTGGAGGAGCCGGCCAGTCAATCACGACCCGGCCCATCGCCCATCATGGACAGTTTGGTATAGTATAATGTCACCATAAGACTGTGACCGCATCTGTGACCAACGACGAGATGGTATACCAATTGGGTTATATGATTGTCAACACACATAATACAAATGGGCTTCGATATGCTCTTGCTAGGCACGGAGGAGTTTCCGAAAGAACAATTCGGTACCGTGTCTCATAAGCGAGCGCCCACATTTCATAAGCGTACATAATTGAGACCAAAGTTGCGACAATGAAGAAGCTTCTCCCCACAAAGTTGTCAATGACCTATGTTCGTTCGCGGTCGAGAGCAATCTCGCCTGGCCGCAGCAACAAAGAAACACAACCAACAAATGGACATTGGTCTCGAAACAAAATGAGCGGAACGCTGCAAAATTCCATGCCGTCGTATTTGCTGGATGAGCTAGCAACTTGCTCAGCCTCGCAGTGTCCATCCCCACAACCCAGGCCTTCAGCTTTGTTGGTTCATCTGATTAGCATCCACACGCAGTCAAGTGATGAATTGCGGAGTGGCCGCTGGGATATTTTCCCGTGCCAAGGTCATACTGTCCACAATGTAAACGCTAACCAGATCCTGCCCAGTTTATGACGAAAGCATCTTCCCTCAAACAACGAACCGAGTGTTGATCGCGGGGTTTATCACAGAACGGTGGGTGCCAAGGGGCCGGCCGCCTGGGGGAGGGTGCAGTAAACGATCACCCTTAAAAGCAAAGCACATCTGCAGATGGATGTCCTGGGATTTTGCGGTGAAGACATTCCACAGCATACGGATGGGTGTACTCAAACTAGGCATCCGGTTTTATGAGTTTCTGGAGCGAGCCCAGTTCTAACACGACCGGATCTCCCGTGGTGTCGAGAACTATTTCACCCGCTCGCTGACGGCTCGATACTGATCGGCAGTCAACCCCAGGCCACGAGTTTTGTGCCCCGTCTCGGGAATCTTCAGCCAGCAACACCCCCAGCTTGCCCAGGACATAACTACGGCAATTACCAATTGCGTTTCATGAGATGGACCATGAAATCTGACCGTAACTCCCGCTGTTGTGGCTTTGGGCGCTGGAGCCAATGTATGTTCGATGCGGGCATTTCAGAATAGCAACAAAAGTAAATTTAGAGGTGACATCGCCTCAAGATACCCTGAAGATTGTTTGATGATGCCGAGGATATCGTTGTCAGACGACGTTTGACATGAAGAACCAGGCCGAAAAGAAGGAAAAAAATTAATAAATTGAGCATTAAAGAGCTGGGGCCCAATCAATCGGCGTCGTCCCTTGTGGAGAGGACCCTGATCTTGAAGAATTGGCCCAGGAGCAAATGAAGCGTCCCGGGCGGCAGGCGGCGGAAAAGAGGGCGCACGGGCCAGACAAAATCAAGGGACCCGCCTCAACCTACACTAGCCTACCATTGGATCGGACCCGCTATCTAAGAATTTTTAGAAAGATTCATGCCTCGAAGAAAATTGTATGTCAAGGTCGCAAAAGCAATAGAACGCCTCTCAGAGACGTCGCAAAACGAGGCAACCAACAGGACGCGCAAGATTGAAACGGAAAGGCGCGAGCGCGTCCGATTTACAGCCCTATAGCCCGGCCACGGATACACTGTAAGCGTAAAGAAAAAGTTCCCACTCGTCATTCGATCCGGGAAACGCAGCCATGGCGACAGCGACAGCAACATCAGCACCGGCACCGGCACCGGCACCACAGCCGCAAGGCATGCGCAAGAATGGTATGCTCAGTCACCGCCCACCAAGATGTACAGAATGTCGCTGATCGGGTCTTAGGAAAACAATGGCATGCCCCCAAGAAGGCCTTCCGGCCCAGCGCTGGTCTGAAGTCTTACGAAAGGCGAGTGCAAGAACGGACAGCTGCGGCGGCAATGAAGGCCAAAGAGAAGGAGATGAAGGAGGAGAAGGAAGAAGAGCGCCAGGTCAGTACCGAGTCTTTCAAATGTCACAAGACATGGCGCAAACATATACTTACTCTCGACTACAGAGACGCGTGCAGGCTATCAAGGACAAGCGAGCTGCAAAGGAGGAGCGTGAGCGATACGAAAAAATGGCCGAAAAGATGCACAAGAAGCGGGTAGAAAGGCTCAAGAGAAAAGAGAAGCGCAACAAGCTCATCAACTCTTGAGGAGTTTGTTTGGCATACATCTGCTTCTGCTAAAAGTGAAAGGACCGTCGAAGGGCCATATCTCGCCCGCCCAGAGGCCGTACCGCTTAGAATGATGGGACGTGGCTCGCTTGAGCCTGAAATTCCTCCGACAGCAAACAATACTTTACACATTGGCGCCTTCGAACGTCAACAGTCCTAGCCAACCAATATGTCCCGACTGGGGAGGAGATTTCGAGGTTGATGACGGGGCTCTTTTCTCAATCCTGTGTCGAGTATTCGCATCGGTATTAGGCAGGGCGTACAACCAAGGTCAGCAACGTATAGACAAAAGAAGGCAATCAAGCTGTGTTGGGTCTTTGCACAGTTTACTTCATCGGAAGCACCCATCCACAGGCTTCACCAAATAATGATAGCAAGGCTAGGCGGCGTGCATCAGCATAGCATACAAGGTCATCTCTAATACTACAGACCAAGCGCAAATTTTTCCAATAAGAGAAAAACAATATGATACTTTGGAAACTTTCTTGTAATGAATGTCTGATTTTTTCCCGTTCCTGTAACAGATCCGCCTCGATTTGATATTGACATGTGACGCTCGGGCAATTCTGAATGCGCTAACTGCATTGAAGCAATTTACGCATTACACGGTGCCCAGGTCTCAATTTAGTGGGGAGCTTCCAGTTCACCCCTTGACAAGGAACCTCTACCTACATCATCATTATTGCTTTACCACAATACGTACGGGTCTGGAAGCCACCCAGAGTGCAGGTCCATTGCCCGTACCAAACCATCGGACATTATCTAGTTACCTTACCGTCGACGGTCGCGGCCGGGCACAAGATGTCCGATCATGGCGTCGACACGAGTAAGGCGGCTCACCCACTAAGGCCGCGGCATCGCATGAGCCGCTCAATTACCGAGACGAATGCTTCCAGAGTCCAGCGCCATCACGGCCACCAACTCTTGCACCGGCGACACCACCAGGACCGTCATATCGATCACCGAATCCCACAGTCTGCCATACCTACCCTGCAAATGCCGCCGCGTGGCTCTCTCGACCTTCCTCGCTCAGAAGGCGTAACGCCGTATCTGTTGAGCAGCGCCGAGCAAAGCCGTCGAACCAGCATGTTGCCTCCTGGCGCTGAGGACATTGGCACCATGGGGCTGCTGGAAACAACGGCCAATAAAGACAAACAACCGTTGGCGCAGAATGAGGAGGCTCGTCCGCGAACTACGTGTGTCATACTACTATATTACCAGCCAGATTTATGCTAACCTGCCTCTTTCTGGCGTGTCTCGCAGCGGCCTTCGAAAGTCTCTCTCAGAGTTGACCACGTTTTCAATAGCAACTACACGGCGACTAGACGATGCTTATTATGCAGTCTTGGAGAAGCTGAGCACATTGCACAGCACGGTCGCAAGCATCAAAGAGCTCGCAGTCATGTCGAGGGAAACCGCCAGCAACTTCGAAATCAAGTCCAAGGCTCTCGTCGCCGAGACAAGCTCGCAGCTGGACAGTCTTGGCCAGTTTAATGAGCAGCAAGATCACATTGAAGCGCTGCAGGCCCGCATACAAGCAGGCCGGCAGAAGGTACAGAAGCTCAGCGAGCGTGTAGACATTGTTCGTGAGCGAGTCGAGGGCTGGGAGAGAGCTGATCGCGAGTGGCAAGAAAGAACACGAAGGCGTCTCAAGACTATATGGATCATCACATCGGTGCTGGCCCTGGTTTTTGTCCTCCTCGTTGTTGGAGCGCAGTATGCTCCCCTCGAAGTATTCACTGATATGATGTCGAGCAACGGTTCCGGAGGAATTCCTGGCAACGAGCTTCACAACACCAGCAGAGTATCTGATCACCTGGTCGAAGATGTTAGAGCTGCCTTGAACCAATCTAGAGGAGCCGTTGCCGCAGTTGACGCCGACGTCTTCCGCGCACTGGACGAGTTGTGATCCATTTTCTACCTTTCCTTGATTACTTTTATTTCTGGTTGCATGCATTACAAGATCGCACAGTTGACTTGTGTTTGGCGATATGAGCATTATACCCAGGCGTTGGAACATCAATATTATTTGTTTTTGAAACCTATTGTTCTCTCAGTATAAACGGACGGGAGTTCGGCATTCGTGGCCATGATATTCTTTGAACTCTGTTGGCTTTCTATATGCAAGCAGTTTCTGGGATGGCGGCATTGAACCAACCAGGGTTATCCACTCGCTCGCAGTCAGTCCGGTCTAGTACTTTTCATTAGCAGTTGGTGCTGACTGTCAGCCGTAATTTCCCAGATGCTTTGGTTTGTATGGCGCTTCCTGTTGTCTCGCAGACTGACAATGCCTCGAAGCGCGCATATTAGATAGAAAGAAAGAAAAAAAGTCAGCCAGAACAAGTTTGACTATAGATGGTGATATGTGTGACTTGATGACGCCGCAGAATGACATATCGGGCTTATAATGGCTTGGCGTGGCTTGTTGATAACCCAACCCAGTTCACACATGTCCCGGATTGCCGGTTTCACTTCGACGTCATGCCTTCACTCAGCTGCCCCTCCAAGATGCTCTCAAAAAGAGACAAGGGCTCTGCTCAACTATCTTTTCATCATTGGCGGGCGTCACCTCGTCGTCGCTGAGTCCAGAGACTTTGATGGTCACCAGGACTAGAAAAGCATGATTTTGGCCAAGTTTGCCCAAGGAATAGACATGCTAAGCGCCGGTACGAAATGCCAAGTACTGGGAAAATGCGCCGCAACGGCATTGCGGCACTCTCATACAGTCTCGAGTCTGGAGCTACCCAAAAGATACACTACGAAATAGGCACTAGCACCAGTGTTGCTTCGCAAGCAAGTAAGTCATCCTGGCCTCTGCGCGTAGGCGCAGGCGCAGCACAGCTTCAGGGCTGACTCAAACAAACAAACCCCCTCATCATCAAAGGAACCATTCCGTTCTTGATTCCTGACTGAATTGGGCTTTGATAGATTCTTGGTCTTCTCTGACTGAGAAACCTTTTCTTACTTACCAAAACATCAATTTTTTATTTTCTCCTGCGTTGGGACTCGAGCTGCATTCTTGTCTTCCTTGTCTTTTGTTTTTTGAGCCTCCGCCCCAAGGTACCGTACTTGCTGCTGCGCCCTGGGAGGAGCGACTGACCTATCGCGTACCCCGCCAGATTCATTTCCAGTACTAATAACAGCTCGAGGGCAACGTCACCCCCATATTGGAATTGCGCCGACCAGGTCGTTTCCTTTCTACCTACATTACATTTTCTGTCTTGGGCGCAGTCAGGGAAGTCTTCATCCCTCATTGCATTTACTTGCAACAAACAAACAACAAGATGGCTTCGTCAGACACCAATCCTGCGCCGCCCAATGCGCAGGATGCCCCCGTTCCAGGCGAGGTTGCGCGAACGAAGAGCACCCAGTCTATACCACCCCCTGGCCAGACGCTGACAGGAAAACAAGAACATTGTCAGTTTATGCTGCAGAATTTGCTTCTCGTGGTCTCCATCTTCCTGCGGCAAGGCAGCTAACTCTTTACTTTTTCATCATGTAGACCTCAAACGAGAACTCATTTCCGAACAAGTCGACTGGGAGATCTCAGAGCTCAACTCTCCCACAGCACTACGCAGATTCGGCGCCCCTTTCAAGTCAGAATTCGGCGAAGTCTCCCCACTCGATTCGGAGCTTCCCATCTTACGATATCTATTCGTACATCATGTTCGCGAATTCCCCTTCTTGGACAAGGCAAAGGAGAAGGAGTTTTGGCAGGACAAGTTGCAAGTGGTAGGTCCAAACTTGCCCATGGAGCCAGCAGAGCTGTCGAATCGTAGTTAACCAAGGGATTCTGCGCAGTTTCTCGAGTCTTTTGCTAGCAAGAGCATTTCGTCCTCGGAAGATCGTTTGGAGGAGACCAAGCGCCGAAAGCTGGCTATAAAATGTCGCAAGATGGTCGAGCTTATGATGGTTTCGGGCATCAGGACAGCCTCTGGATTCGAAGAGCGCATAAGATTTGCCGAGTTGGAGATTGTGGACGCTAATGCGATTGATACGGGCGTGCTCAACACTCTGCCCGAGGGCAACTACGTGAACGGATGGGATGTGAATGTTGCTGGTGTCAGACTTACAACCGTGAAGAAGCGGCTCCGTTCGCACAAGCATGCGGTTAGTTCATGACAGGTGATCCCGCCAAGCTTTTCTTGCTAATGTTTCACAGGAGTTTCTCTTGCGCGTGAAAAGGAAAGGTGAACTAGAGCATTTTCTGGGACGACGATATGGCGACTTTGCGCGGTTGCACAAACAGCTGAGGATAGAGCTCCCTGGAAAAGTTCTGCCGCCGCTACCCAAGAAGAACAAGTCCAGCACTACTGCAACTGGACTTTTCTCGCGAAATGGTGGCGATGGAGACGACTCGGAAGCTTCTTCTGTTAGCAGCATGTCAACCATGCCTCCCCCGTCCGAATCCGGTGGTCTGAGGGAGTCTATGAAGAACCTCACAGTCCGCGGCCACCGTCGAGAGCTATCCACGACATCATCCAGAAACGCTTCTCCACGCCCAAGTATGGATGGCCCCAAGAGCCCCGCCCTGAACAGTCCAAAGCCCGATGTAAGTAAAGATGACCTTGACTGTGCAGAATCATGATACTGAGACCAGTTACAGACTACTCTTCTCTGGCGCGAAAGCCAACGTATTTCTCTGCGGGCATTTTTGAGATATCTTCTTCAGAACCCGCAGATTGCTCAGACAAAGGCCATGCATGAGTTTTTGACCACTGATCCCATCACACCGACAGACAATGATGTCGACGACATCATGCGACGTAAAGCTGTTGATGAGAAGCGCATTGACGAGCAGAAACAATTTTATGAGATTGCCAGGAAACGAGCTGCAGAACTAGACGTGTACATGGAGCAGTTCCGGCAAGATATCGTGGAAAGCAATGGTCTCACAAAGTTGTTCCAGGAAATCAAGGAAAAGGAGACCATTCAAGACTTGAGCGTACAATACCAGAAGTTTGCAGAGTGGTTACGCATCGAGGTTGCTGCAACAGTCTACCATCTCTTCCTTGCCGAGGACAACTCACCCGAATTGTTTGCGCAAGCGAAGAGAATCCACTCGCTCATCCCTTACACGGTCCTAAAGAACGTCATTCGACTGGCAAATCCAGCCGCAGTAATGGCTGGAGTACTCGACCTGTTCCTGGCCCAGCCGTTCGGCTCCCGCTCCTTGATGCAGCGCGTCTTCTCTGCTGCTCTACATGATGGAATTCGTTCTTCGCAAAAGAATATCGATGCAGTGGCTGCGAAAATTGGAGATGACGTCTTTGTGGAGAAGCTGAAGAAGTTTGTCAACTCAGATGAGCCTATCAAGGTGGCAATTCGAGAGGAGGCAATTTCGGACGACATCGACATCATCGTATCTATCCAACGTTCAGACCTTATTGAACCAGCTCTTGTCTCTTCGCAGGTTCAAAGACTCTACAACGCTTATGTTGCCTTCAATAACGCCGTCGAAAATGTTGATGAAGAATTCAAGCAAGGCGCACAGCTCTTCTCGTATCTGAAGCAACTGCTGAAGCTGCTCATTCGGCAGCGTGACAAGCAGATGATGCTGCAGATGATTGAGGAGCCTGTCACCCTGCAACTGCTCAGAGATCTCTTCACAATCTTTTATGAGCCACTTGTTCGGGTCTACAAGTCTGCCAACGTCTACAACAGCATTACCGACTTCTCGGTCTTTATTGATGACATGATCCAGGTGAGTATTTTTCGCAAAGCTGAGTCGCTTACAATTTAGCTAACGTGAGAGCAGGTTGTTGAAAAATGCCGAGAGGAAGATGCTTCGGCAGACCCCAACCAGACAGTGCAGGCCTTTATTGATCTTTGCGCTCGTCACGAGCATAACTTCTACAAATTTGTGCATGAAGTCCACACGCACGACAATGGCCTCTTCACGCAACTCATGGGCTGGATAGAAGGCATTCTAGAGTTCCTGCGACAAGGCCCAGCGGGCGGCCCTCTGGACATCAATGCATTGTTCGAAGGTGGTGTTGGCGCTGGTGTCGTGGACAAGGACAAGGCCATCAATGAGATCAACCAATTAATCTCCTGGCAAGAGGCTCGTAAGAAGTGGCACCAAGACAAGACGAGACAAAAGATGGCAGCAGAGGGCAACGCCAGCATGGATGCACCACTCCCAGGAGTGCACGGGTTCAAGAGCAGCGACTTTGGATTCAACGATATGGACTTTCAGGATATGGCCTATGATGACGAATCAGAAGAGGAGGAAGAGGAAGAAATCGAAGACGATTTAGACCCCATAGAGGCCGAGAGGCGGAGAAGGGCAAAGACGCAAGACCGGCTGCGACGTAGCGCGGGTGAACCTGTCAAGCCAGAGGTGGCTGAGGTGTATCACTTGAAGGAGAACTTCTTGTCGATGTTGAGGCAGGTTTTGGCAAACTAGACAAATGGATAGCACCAGGGTGTAAAAGACTCTGGAGACTCGTCCGGATATGGATATATTGACAGCATTATTATGTGCATCGGTACAAAAGGAGCATTGATTAGACCTAGTCAGTCGGTCAAGGAAGATATAATAGAAACGGAAAGCATTTCACAGTCTGTTGAACGGCCGCAACCTCCAAAGTATTGAGTATAGTGAAGCAAGTGGCAACAGAGGACTGCTACAAAGACTAGATGGTGTTTGAAATCAAGATGCACGTCAGAAGCATTGGTCCAAAGCCAGTATTGGCAACAATGGACAAGGTACAATTGACATGCGGCTGATCGGATTAGAGACGAACCAATAATGTTGGTTTTACCGCGCTCTTTTCATTATTATCTGCTCGAATGTGGCTGTATACTACTGTGAAATTTTCTGGATAGAAATAAGCACTCCTTGACAGTCGAGTTATTCATCACATTTCATTCAATCAAGTTCTTCGATGATCCAACCGAGATCTTATGGCACTGATCGAGAGACTATTCCGTAGTAGGACGACAGACACTTGGCTGGTGATCCACGTGATGTGGAGAATGGGACAGGCACGACCAAGCGCCGAAGGGTCCCCAGCTTTTTCTCCAATTTCTCGGCAACTTGAACTGGCTTCGCGAGAGATCCCGAAGAGCAGAGGCAGCGGATCCCCCAAGTGACCAATCAGAAGCACGGTGAACCAAAGCACCAGCTCGGCCCAATTCTTTCGACGGATCATTGATACACTCGGAAGGCCAATTCCCATTCCAAGAGCGGAACTTGCAGGACAAGAGCCTCAAAACACCAAAAAATTACCTGCCCCATCACATCTCCGCTCACTGTATTTCTTCTTCTTCTTTGTCTTGGGATCCTGCTCTTCGGTAACCCTAATTGATTAAAAGATGGCATCCTCAATGGCTATGAGGAGATTGGCCACTGCGCCAGCCGTAAGTCTCTCTCCCTCCATCCCTCTTTTATCTCTCCTTCCGCCTTCCCGGGCACCCCTTGAGGTCTTTCGCAGAGCCTCGGCTATGCTACAGGCCACCACCATCGCGACCACAATGGCTAACACGTCTCTCAATGCAGTTCTCTCGCGCTGCCCAATGTCAGGCGAGGTCATTTTCCTCCACGCGCTCAGTTTGTACGTCGCCATCGATGCTTCCTCGCGACCACCGTTCGCTTCCGGCTAACCGCACGTGTTAATAGCTCGCATCTTTGCCAACCAGCCTCTGCGGGCAAAGGAGGCTTCCGCACACGTTAGCAGCAAATACCCGGTCATTGTACGTCTATCATCATCATCTCCATCTCGATTGTGACATCCTGTTCGGACGTGTACTCACATTCCATTCTACAGGACCACGAATACGATGCCATCGTGGTCGGTGCCGGTGGTGCAGGTCTGCGAGCCGCCTTCGGTCTTGCTGAGGCCGGTTTCAACACAGCATGTATATCAAAACTGTTCCCGACCAGAAGTCACACGGTTGCCGCCCAGGGTGGTATCAATGCCGCACTAGGAAACATGCACGAAGATGACTGGAGATGGCACATGTACGATACCGTAAAAGGATCGGATTGGCTGGGTGACCAGGATGCTATTCACTACATGACCCGCGAGGCCCCCGCCTCCATCATCGAATTAGAGAACTACGGATGCCCCTTCTCGAGAACTGAGGATGGCAAGATGTAAGTTCCCATTGCCCAAAGCTCTCGATGCGCAATGGCAGCTAACAGTCTCTGGCAGTTACCAGCGTGCCTTTGGTGGTCAATCGAAAAGCTACGGAAAGGGTGGCCAGGCATACCGATGCTGCGCTGCCGCTGACCGAACTGGCCACGCCCTGCTGCACACTCTCTACGGTCAATCTCTACGACACAGCACCAACTACTTCATTGAGTTCTTCGCCCTCGACCTGATCATGGAGGACGGCGAGTGCCGTGGTGTCTTGGCTTACAACCAGGAGGACGGTACCCTACACAGATTCCTTGCCCAGAACACTGTTCTCGCCACTGGTGGTTACGGACGTGCCTACTTCAGCTGCACGTCTGCTCACACATGTACTGGTGATGGTATGGCCATGGTTGCTCGTGCTGGTCTTCCCAACCAGGATCTGGAGTTCGTCCAATTCCACCCTACTGGTATCTACGGAGCTGGTTGCTTGATTACCGAGGGTTCTCGTGGTGAGGGTGGTTACCTCCTCAACTCTGAGGGTGAGCGTTTCATGGAGCGTTACGCCCCTACCGCCAAGGATCTTGCCTCGCGTGATGTCGTCTCCCGATCCATGACCATGGAAATCCGTGAGGGACGTGGTGTCGGTCCCGAGAAGGACCACGTCTACCTGCAGCTCAGCCACTTGCCTGCTGAGATTCTTGCTGAGCGTCTGCCCGGTATCTCTGAGACTGCCGCCATTTTCGCCGGTGTCGATGTCCGCAAGCAGCCCATTCCCGTCCTGCCCACCGTCCACTACAACATGGGTGGTATCCCTACCAGATACACTGGTGAGGTCTTGACCGTTGATGAGTCCGGTAACGACAAGGTTGTGCCCGGTCTGTTCGCCTGTGGTGAGGCTGCTTGTGTCTCTGTCCACGGTGCCAACCGTCTTGGTGCCAACTCCCTCCTGGATCTGGTTGTTTTCGGTCGTGCTGTGTCCCACACCATCCGTGACAACTTCACTCCTGGTGCCAAGGCCAAGCCCATCTCTGCCGACGCTGGTGCCGAGTCCATCGAGGTCCTCGACCAGATCCGCAACTCGGAAGGTCCCAAGAGCACTGCCGAGATCAGACTGGCCATGCAAAAGACCATGCAGACTGATGTCAGCGTCTTCCGTACCCAGGAGTCGTTGGACGAGGGTGTCAAGAAGATCCACGAGGTCGACCAGATGTTCCCCCAGGTCGGCATCAAGGACCGCAGCATGATCTGGAACTCGGACCTTGTTGAGACTCTCGAGTTGAGAAACTTGTTGACTTGCGCGTAAGTACATTCGTTAGCCGTATCAACGAAAATTTGCACTAACATGAGGAATAGTACCCAAACTACTGTGGCTGCTGCCAACCGTAAGGAGTCTCGCGGTGCTCACGCCCGTGAGGACTACCCTGACAGAGACGACGAGAACTGGATGAAGCACACCCTGACCTTCCAGAAGAAGCCCCAGGGTGACATTGAGCTCGGCTACAGACGTGTCATTGGCACGACGCTGGACGAGAAGGAGTGCGCAGCTGTCCCGCCTTTCAAGCGTACTTACTAAGCGACTCTGGGGATGGTACGAAAAGGTGTTTCTGACTACGAAAGAATTCACGGAAATGTGAACGATACCAGCTTCGTGGTATGGAAAGCAAAGTATAACGGAATGTGGCAACTAGATTTCAATCGAAGAAGAGAGAAGAGGATAACTGAAAGAGGCATGGGGCGGCATGACATTATTATATCTGGCCCGGCGTGAGCTGCCGGAGTTTGGATCTGTATCTTAGGCGCTCTTATGTTGCTATGTGTATACAGAAATGCATTTTACGTTGACAAGCTAGATATAGAGACCTTTTTGTGGTGCATATTATTTCTGATTATATTCATCACTACTTGGAACTCTATTGTAATTTGTAGTCTTTGAAGAATCTTGAATTGTTGCCTAGATCGGATTAACTTTCACAATCATGGAATATGAAACAGCATTTCTACGTTGGAACAGACGATGCGATTAATGAGGGATTGAAAAAATTATGTAATTCAAAAATCTTTAGCCTAGGAAACAAACCGACTCGCAAGTTTTTGACCTTGAAACCCCAGGAAACGAGGTTATGAATGGGCGTTGCCAAAGCTATCAACCTCTCTTCTCTGGTTTTCCTACTCCCTCACTTTAAACTCCTTGAACTCCTTGAATGCTCTGACCTCCATGCAATCTTGTTCCAATTTATATGACTTGAATCAAGCAATAACCCTCCATTTCCTTGCCCAGATCCCTTGTGGTATTGTTTTTCTTTCTTCCTTTTTCTTGGTCGTCGAATCAAATCTTGGATACGGGCATGACGGGCGCGTACATGGGCTTTGGCTCGAGACCGTGTTTCCGGTCGTACCGCGCCGTGGGGTGTTCGCCCATGCTGGTCAGGACGCTCTTGACCTTTTTGCCGAGGGAGCGCTTCTGGCTCGGTGCTGCTGCTGATTGGGACGAGGCAGAGGCCTTGATGGCGTCTACTGAGTACGTGGTCGAGGTGGAGTAGGTGGATGAGGCGTAGGGTGTTGGACTCGACATTTTTGATCTTTTGGTGATGTTGTCTGTCCTGTGTGTTTGATTGTTATGTTTGGGGTGATGGTTTGCCGATGTTGTTGTTATTGTTGTTGTTTCAGTCGTAGAAGACTTTGTGTAAGTAGTATGTATGGATGAAAACAGATTTAGTGTTGTGTTTTCAATTTGACTTGTTTCAGTACTTCTAGCCTTGTGCTGATGTTCAGGTAAGATGTTTATATGAGAGGATGGTATGAATAGATAATGTTTTGGAACCAGATGAATAGACTTGGCACGAAGATATATATACTCATTGAACACTTGCTAGACTCGCTTAATAATTCTTAAAGACTGCCGACTGTTTCAGGGTACAGGCATCTATTATTGTTGCCTGCTGTAGCTAATTCACGGCGACGACGACTTTTCTTTCATGGTACGTATGCATATTGACCACAACGTCCCACCTACATGACACTGCTTCGGCGTGCCCAGTTACAATACCCAATCAGGATGCTGGGCACTTTTGGTTTTGGGGGTTTGGGGGGGTTGACTCAGTCCGGTTGCTTGGGTCCTAACATCTTACCCAGCCTATAAGCGTCCTAGTGGGGGCTATGATAGGCATGGTCGAGAGGAGCCAGCAAGGCCTTTTTTTGGTTGCCTGACACCCAATTAAGGCTACGACAAGTCGTCCTATCCGAACTCCGTGATTCATGAAAAGTTGATGAAGAAAATTGTCATTACTACCTTGGTTTTTCTTTCTTTTCAACGTGATCGGAAATTTCTACCCGAAAAGATTCACAGGTTGACATTGGTCACGGTCCGTGCTGGTCCAATTGGCCAATCATGTCCAAAGTTCCCTCTCCTTGCCGCTACGAGATGGGGGTTCTATAGTTTCTTTGGTCGTCATAGTACAAGGACCTTTTGCAGTCAAGGACTTTTGCAAGGTGCCTGCTTGCCTGCCTTGCTTATTGTTCTTTACTTCTCCTTGCTTCTCTTTTAACCTTTGTAGCACGCGGCAGTAGTCATGGAAGACGCCACGTGGAATCCAATATTTTGTAATCATGTCCACTTCAATCGATACTTGGTTTAATAAGACGGATCATCCGCAACGTTGTCTTCTGTCGGCATTTGGAATTATGACTGGCTAGCTGCATGCATCCCCCAAGCCACAACACATCCTCTCCATACTAAAATGTACAATTTCACATCAACCCAATTGTATGCACTTTGTTTTATCACATTGGCAGTGACTCACACCACCAAGTCATCAGCATGGCTGTGGTAAAGTCCAATGAAAATTGGGACACTCCCTGGCAAAAAGTACCGGTGTGACAGTCTTGATATTTCCATATCATTGCTTCTTGTCACGGTCTGAATTGTTTCTTCAGATCTCAAACAGGTCATGTTATACTCACAGCCTCTTGAGTTCAATTGCACAGCCTTCCATCGGCTATGGACCCACCGAAAAAAAGAATCAGGACTTTGAATTCTTTCTTCATTGTTTCCCGTAAGCGAAAACGTATCGCGTGGTTTCGTTTTCGGTGTTCGGAGTTCAAACCAAAATGTGCTTACCGTGTCACTCCGGGCCGACTAAAGCTTTGTTCAACGTCGGCTTTCTACCTTGATGGCTGTGCAAGAAGATATCAATGACCTCGAGGAGAGTCGAGTCATTAACTTTGATCAATCTTGTTGGGGTTCTAATTTGCTGCTGTCTATTGGTATCCGGTCCAAAACCACCAAAGTTATGCACATTCTAGATTCATTGAGGCTTGGGACTTTGCCTATCAAACTCCCAATATCATGAGACTTGTCTAGGCAAAGTCACCAGGGGGTTTCAAAAAAAAAAAAAAATTGGAACAAGAACAAAAGAAGAGAGAAAAAAACATGATTCTGTTCTCCTTGATTTAAATCAAGCAAAAACAGTGTAAAGCCATGAATGCCCCAATTACTGCCCATCAACTATCGTCTCTTGCTCACCTGAACTTGCCCCCTCCGCGTCTAGATGAATCGAAATGCAATCATCCTTGTCGCTGGAAACGTCTTCAACGTCGTCTGCGTCTGCATCTGAGTTTATGACGGCCATATCGATACAGGAGTCCCATTGCAATTGTGCCAGTCGATTCGCGAACTCGGCAGCATGGAGATTGTGGTCGCCGCACGATGCATTGTGCTCTGGTCTGCCCGTTTCTTCATACGACGCCATACGCATGTCATCCATGACCTGAGATAACGGCACTTCAGATATCTTGAATGGGTTGTACTTTGCCTGATGGAGATGGAAAAACCTGTCCCGTCGCCTCGAGTCCCAGTTGCACGCCACTAGAGCAAATGCTCCCTGAAACATGAGCTTTGACAGTTCGATCCGTAAACGGATTCTTTTCCATTCCAGCATATCTACACGTAGGTCTTGATCAGTACCTGCAACATTTTATTGACGATTTCATCCTCCATCCGGGGGGAAAGGGGCTTACTGAAGATCTTTACGGGCAGAACTTGGCAGATGCTCCTATACTTTCGCAACTCCGTGTATGGCTCGATATACCCAAGAATGATTTGTAAGCTGTGGTATCTGAAGAGGTCTTCGTCTCCAAAGGCAGCTGTGGCTGCAAAGAGGTATGCCGCGTCGATAAAGCTGGGCTTCTCGGCAGGATTGAGCCAGTACGCCCGGGCAAACGTCAGCGCCTTGGACCAGTCGTACTTTGTTGCCACCAAGGCAACCTGCAGTATCTGTTCCGGCACGAGAAACGGTGGCAGCAAGTCGGGTTGATGATGAAGAACGCAGCAGATGGTGTACAATGCATTGAAATCATCATCTTCTAACCACACAGTGGGCGTCGAAAGTGGTTCATCTGCGCAACGAGGCGGCCGTTTATGATAGCCTATGCTATCAAGTATGTCCTTGAAGGGTCCCGATGTGTACGTGAGGAAGTCAGATTCTACTCTCAACGGCTCCTTCTCATGCCCGACCTCTAGCACAATGTCTCCCTCGGGGCAGATGCCGTCAGGGGAGAAGCTTGAGGTCAAATCTGCAGGTTTTGGAACCAACAAGATGTCTGGGAGATTTATTCGCATGTTTCTTAACGAGCAAGTCTGATGTGCCTCTGGGAGAAAATAAAATGAAGGACAAATGAGAGAGGTTTTTCTCTCCCAATCTGAAGCGAGCGAGCGCTCTAAATACTACTAAGAGACCAGCCGCTTTAATTACGAAAGGTGTTCACTTTGGGGCACATGGCGATGTCCTTTTGTTCAGTTACGCACCTAAAGTCGTGCAATTTTTGTTGGAAGAAACCGAAATTCTCAAATTACGCCGATTGCCTTGAGATTCACGTACAGATGGAAAGCGGCTACTCAGACGGACCGGGGGGCTGGAACAACAGCCTCCAGCCTTGTAATCTTGGCACTGGAGAAACTTTGTTATGCAATCGCCGCTTTCGAAAACAGACAGGGCTGAGCAACGGACCACACGGAAACATGATTGTTGATAAATAAACCAAAGTTTTTATGTTACATATGAACACCTGTCCACACAAAGCCACTTGAGAGCTATGAAAGGTGGCTGGCAGTTGTACTTCGAAACGAGAAAAGGACGGGACACAATGACACATCAATCGCGGAGACATCGGTGCTGAGCCAGATGCGGGACAGCAAGGTGAAGCCGTCAAGCTCCTCACCAGCCAACCTTGATACGAGGTTGAAGTCATATTTTGTGGCAAGAGTGATTTAGTTACCGCGTAGGTTAGATCTCCATAGGTAACTTGCAAGGTCAGGACGTAGAGTTGGTTGGCGTACTAGGTTATAACTTATACGGGTACTGGACTTGTGGGGTAAAGAAACCAGGGTGATCAGTTGAGATATTCCATGTTAGTTCAATCTGACATGATTAGAGCCCGTTGTTCCCGAGGTGCAGGAGGCATTTGGAATTATTTCAGAAATCAAAATTGGTTATCTAGTATCAATTATGTGCTGGAACTTGCCAAATATTATAGAATGGATGTTATAAGAGGAGTTGTGATATTAATGCGCATAGCACTTAGGTAAGCAAGTACGTACCTTCACGACAAGCATTAAAAAGTGGCAGGCAGCTCTCTGCATGACGCAGGCGCAACCGGCAAACAAGCAGCTCCCCATTTCGTGCCCTAGACAAGAAGCTACGGAACCAGCACCATTTTCTTCCTAACCAGCAACGCCTCAAGCTCAACGTTTCTTCTACTTTTCTTCGTGACATCAATTTCGTACACACACACACACACACACAGACATCCTCTCGCCATGTCGTCAGAAGCTGCCCCCATAGACCCCGCGCGCTTCGCTGAGGCGCTCAAGGAGCTCCCCGCCAGCAGCCTTGCGCTCAAGGTCCTGGAGCTGCGCAACTCCATCGCCCACCTCGATTACTCCAACGAGGAGCTCAAGCCCTTTGCCGATGGCACCGCTTCCGCTTTGGACTCGAGCGCCGCCCCCAATGAACCCGACCAGGACTGCATAGACGCCATCAAGGAGAACGAGGCCGTCATTGAGCGCATGCAGCACCGGATAGAGCTCATACGCGCCGAAGTCGAGGATCGGGGCCTCAGCTGGAACGAGTTCAAGGGCAAGACTGATGATGACAAGAAGGAGGGTTCTGATACACAAGGGAGCGAAGAAGCACAGGCACACGCCACGGTGAATGGCACAAACGGCGTCAACGGCCAGACGTCCTCGGCGGCCGAGAACGGACAGCACTCTGCCTGGACCGACGGCACTTTTACGACCGGCACAATACGGGGACTCGGTGATGAGGAGCTTCTTCGTCGACTACAAGAACGATTGCCCGAGATGCAAGACGACGACGACGAGGGCGGCATGCACCTTTGAGCGAGCATTTCCCAGTCGCCTCACGAGTTACGGCCGACAAAGAATAATGAGCTCTTGATTAATTTGCATTTCCGGCGTTGGGGGAGGAATCAGAAAAAATTTATTAGAGGTCTGAGGGATAAGCGCCTACAGTGGCGCTATGGGGCGAAGCGACAGCCACCACACTTGGTCGACCCGAGTTATCATCTTTCGCGACAGGTGACCTGCGCAAGATAATCAACTACAAACTCTCAGCGAACCTCGAACTCACGCGCTTGGCATTTAGCCAAGCCTAATCTATGGCGACGTCGCATCACTGCTACGACACGACCTGAGGTTTACCTGGTATATCACTAGTCAACTGCTTGAGTGGACTTGACATATATGTCTTTGGGGAACCAGCAAGACGTACGACAGGGACCAAGACTTGGCTCCCTAACTTCTTCTCCGGCCTGCAACCCCAGCAGTACAAACGAAGGCACGGAATGTTGCATTTCTGCAAATAGAATCAAGATGCGAACATTTACCACATGGCGCTCAGTGCCAAAACAAACCATAGGAAATGCTCTCAAGGATTACACCTTTGGATCGACCTGGCATGTGTTGCGCTATAATTTCCACGTAGACTTTGTCAGGATTCCGAAGACTCAAGATGTCGCGCAGCAAACCCTCGTCGGGTCCCGGATATTCATAAACCTATGAACTTGTAAGCATGTCGTGTCACGATCATTGTCAAGAGACAAACATTGTGTGAAAAAAACAATGGCTGCTCTCATTGTTTCTTGCCATTATTTGTTGCCCCGCGGTCCCACTTGTGGACAACCCCGCCAAAGCGTTCTACTATAATACATGTCTGTGGTGAGATTGGTGATACCTTGCGCTTAGACTCATATTAATAGGACTGACAAATCCAGTACCTGGTAATCACTACAAAGTGTCTGTTGCAAGAACGATTTGCTTGAAGACTGATGAGATGCGACTTCGTCCCATGAATACCTATGCAAACAAAGGAAAGAACCGACTTCGCTTGCGTCACTGGGCTAGTCGACCATTCACTCAACCTTGATGGCCACGACTCTCCCGCAAAAAACCAAACGCAGCCCATCAAGGTTCACAAAAAACACCACTTCTACAAAGGCATTTCTATGTTGGACCTTTAAATACGACGGTGCATTCTTCTTGCAGACAGACATTCGCCATTTATTTATTGCTCATCATTCATACATTATTGCCAAGTATGGATCTCTCACTGCTCCCAGCCGAGCTGGTTCTCAATCTTGTTAAGCACATGGACATGGCAACCTTGCTCAGCTTTATGATCACCAACAAGTCCAACCACTCCCTGGTTCGTTCTTACGAGCACTCGATCTGCAAGGCAAAAGTGGAAGGTATTTCGGCGCTTACCACCAAGCGCAACTTTCTCTCATCCAGCGACGTGTATCGCGAGGTTTGCGCACCCGATACATTCCCTTGGGTGTGCGAACTGGAATTGCGCGAGCGCCGCATCGCCGACATCATTAGCAGTGGTTACATCGACATCACCTCTCCCCCGGGCCTTCAGCCCCTGACGACTGTACAACAGAAGCGCTTCATTGCTTTGCTGGAGCGGTCCTTGCGACACTGTGACGCCATCGCCGATGTAGCTGCCAGCATGCCAGACGCCTTACCCGAGTACGATTACACCTTGGTCAGCAGCGGATTTTGGGGCCATATGGCGCGACTACCCGCCTCCATGCGCACTCGCAATCCATTCACCAACACACCTGCGCGCAGCGCCCAGATTGAATACATCAAGTCGCTACCGGTCGAAGATCTAGCGGCGCTGTACGTTACCATTACAGCCGCCGGGGCTGGCCACGTACAAGACCGCCCCGATGTTCAAGCAGACCCAAGTTTCTCCGAGCGGCTTACAGTATTTGAAGAGTGCGTTCTTCGTCACGGCACCTGGTTTTTCTGGGCTCAGGTATCTGCTCAGGCAAAGCGCAAGAAGTGGACAAACACGACCAGCATTGCAGTTGATGATGACCCACAGGTTGAGAGGAAACTAGCATCTAGGAACTTGACGCTTCGAGAGATGACGGGCTACATGCTGATTGCCGGAATGTCGGAACTGATCGAGTGGGAGACGGGCGCCGAAGACGTGCCGCCGGGTCTGCGTATGAGCTTGCTCGACGCTGCAGAGGACCGTTTTGAAGATGACGAGGGACGCCCGCCGGTTTATCACTTGTACAAGTTGGTTAGGAAGCTGGTTTTCGAGGGCAAAGAATGAGTTAAGCAACAGGGACACTTTGAATTACACTATTCTAGTATGAGACGGCGTTGTGCTGATGATCAGTATCCTCGAGGTACGAATATACCCCTAATTGCACATCAATCTTTCGACCTTACCTTCAAGCTTGACTCTAAATGAATCCTTGTCTTGGGTGCTATGAATTGTTATGGCAAATTCTGAGCGGGCAAACAGGCAGCAACATTCATGAAGTGATCATTCAGGCAAAGGCAAAGTCTTTTCTTAAATGTAAATCACTAATCATGAATAGAATGCTTCACACTTGTTTTCGAAGAAATCGACCCGTATCCTAATTGTCGGGCCGGTAATGGAAACAGGAATGGGGAAAGCCCGGAACATGATAGAAAATTTCCGCAGACTGGGTTTGAAACCATTATTTATTATTGACACGAGCCCACTTACGATCGGCCGACGATGGCATGTCTCAAGTTGCTCGTGTCTTGCTTTGACTACAAGCATATTAATACTTATACCTTACGCATTTGCTTGCACCTTTATCCATTTCTTCCAATATGATACGCACTCGGTCATCGCTTTCGGGTTTATCAACCCCGATAGAAGCCAGCGAGGCAGGTAAAGCTTATCTGGATTTGGGAAACTCTCCTTCCATTGATGCAACGGAGTGACTTGATTCACAATACTGAAGTGCAGTCCACTGCGTCGGTATGGATGTAGGTATGGTGCAAAGCTAATGTGAGCTTAATGCTCTGCGTCGCTCCGTCAACTCTGACTGTGTTTCGCCGAGAGCCATTTGCTCAGCCTCAAAATGTTGTTATTGACGTGATTATTCTGTGTGCCGTTTTATGCGCGATTCGAGCAAGTAATGATCCTGACACAATTTCTTCTTGATCGGCGGCTCTTTTGGCTGGATAGGACAATTATTCGCAAGGGTACGTGGTTGAGTCATGATGATCTTTTCAACGCTCTATAGGGCAACCAGTGTTCATTGACCAACACAACAATTGAACCTTGCATCATGAACTCTTTCCAGAATTGTGGTGAAAATGGCGGTACTTTCATTTACCAAAGGGCTAGTTTCCCTATACTCACGACCATATTCATACTACATAGGTACTGTAGTACTAATCAGGTAACCTTAGTGGTATTGTGGATGGGACCCCCTGGCGTTGCAAAAGTGGGAACAGTACAGCTTGCCCCAGCGACATATACAGTAAAGGTCGTCAACGATAGTATTCCATTATGGGAGATGAGGTATATTGCGAAAGTCCAGTTATACTAGAGACATGAATTAATCGAGTTATTACTCAGTGTAAAGTAAGGTCACGAAAATGCGTACTTCAGTCTATTCTTGAGACTCATTGATAACCCTTCTCTTCTTTCGTTTTGCCAAAGCTTCCATGTCAACGCATATTGCGCAATAATTATAATTTGCTGATGAGGTATGAACTTTGTGTGTAACACCAGGCTGACAGGCAGTCAATAAATCGACAGCGAGCGGGGTAATACAGTCTTTCATTCCCGCTCCGTCTCCTGGTATTCTTTTCCAAGTCATTCGGTCACAAACGAACGAGCCAAGATCTGAAAGAACGAACCGAGAAATATGGCGGATCCTTCTGCTATCGATCCAATACTGGCAAATGTCGCTGCCATCATTGCCACCAACGACACTATTGGCACGGTCAGCGACATTCCACATGTATTCAGCGAAGTCACGAATCGTGCCCAAACGGTCGAAAAGACATTGGAGACGGCCCGCATTAAGCTCGAAAACAAAATCAAGCAAACTCGAAACCAGAATAGCTTGGGTGAGGTCCGTGTCTGGTATCTGGAAGCACTAGATCACAAGAAATAAAATCGAATCGAAGATCGTTTGAAAACAGTATTAGAAAGATTGAAAGATGTTTGTCTACACGGCGGTATGGATCTGCACACGTCAACCGAAGTTATTGATGCGGTGCTGAGATCAATCGACGAAGCCGACCCTTCATGAAAACACCCGGAATTGGATTCCGCTTCCAACCATCATATTGTTCAGAGTGGCGGATTTGACCAGCAGAATACCCCCATCGGAGGTCACAACACGTTCAACTTGGGGAATGATATTAGCGGCAGACTGTCACTCACGGTCATTCACCTGCGCCCTAAATTGAACGCAGACAGGCAGAACGGCACAAAGTCTATCTGGGTGTAATGCCAGATGGATTCGCATCCATTATTATGATGCACGGATTCTTCTGTATATCAAGGGATTGATCCCTGTACTATCTTAGATTGCATATCATGGCCCGTTGCAACAGTGTATGAGCCTTGATAGCCTATCAATCTGCCGATCTGCCGAAGGTGTGGAATTTAAATGCAAAGTAGGAAAAAGGGGCAGATAGCTGAGAAAATGGAAAGCCCGCTTACTAAAGCACATTCATGATTCGGAGCAATAATATCGAATTCATCACTAAACGATCTAGGATCTATTGTAGACCATCTTCATAGCTGCTTATGAGTAAAAAGCCTGAGTCAATACGAGGAAGATTCTGACTTAGACACGATAAAATTTATTCCACTGGACCAATCTAAATTGTTCATGCAAGCAGGAGTCTTTCCAGGCGGACCTGATGAGTTGGCTAACCTAGTCAGGATCGGATACTATACTGCCATACAAACGAAGTTCACACTGTGATACACAAACTTATGAAGGGTACGGCTTCGATGAGGGGTAAATACCGCTTACCGCCGACACTCTCCCCGACATAGTCTTTCCCTTCACAAGGAATATTTACTTTTACACAGGATTGCCAGATTGTACCCTTCTTTGAATTGCACGGGTGCACGGGAAGGCTCATGGATGATCTCAGCACCGCTGCATCTCTTGCTGGTTTCACACACGCCATCAACAAGACTCGCGAAGCCGTCAGGGCAATCAAGGACCTCTCAACGGTTTTTGAACATGTCGACAGACACCTCGATCTTGCACAGCGGACCCTCAACGATGTCCAAACTCAACAGAGCCACGGGACCCTGACTAAATGCCAATCCTATTCTCATATCTTGCATAAGTACGATGAAGAGACCCGATCGTTGCAGCTACTATTTCATGCCTTCGAGGAAGAATGTCAGACAAACCAAGATCCCGCTAGTTGGCTCAACCGATGGCGCCACACGAAAGTGCGGACACTGATGACAAATATCTTGGAATATGTGAAGATGATCGTCGGATACGAACCATTCACCTTAGCGACCCGAGATGACATGGAGGAAATCGAGAAGGCGCTTGAAGATATGTCCCAGGTTGAACCATCGATGGACGATTCGGGCACCAAGCAAATGAGTCCTGTTTCCAATTCGCAGGATGTCGCTCTGGGCGGTCATGGACAGCAGAACACTCCCCTAGGAGGTTATAACACCTTCAATTCCGGCTACAATATTGATGGCGGCTATTTCAATATTGGTGAGGCTTATTGATTTCTTCCATACCCGTACATAAACCACAATCCATCAGATATGCGAACTTATCAATGAGAAACAAACCTAGTTACAGAGTTATGCTAATTAGAACACAAGTGACAGGTGGTTCAGAGCAAGCTTCTGCCAATACCTTGATCCCTGCTGGCATTCCAGATCCAAAGATTGCTACAAAGCGTATCAAGAATCATAAAGGCAAGCTCCTAAAGGGTGCCTATGAGTGGATCCTTTCCAACAATGAATTCAAACGATGGCGATATGAAGATGATCGCCGGCTTCTCTGGATCAAAGGAGATCCGGGCAAAGGCAAAACAATGCTCCTCTACGGCATCACTGAAACATTGGAAGAGGAAATGAGGGCTAGGAACGACCAAACTTGGGTCCCGATCTACTTCTTCATTCAGGCGACCGATGATCATCTCAACAGCGCCGAATCGGTAATGCAGGGCCTTCTTGCCTTTCTCATCCAGACAAGCCAATATCCACGCAGTAAATACCTTGATTCAGACAGCACTCATCGTGCGAATTGGATCACACTTGTCCAGAAAGTCGAGGAGGTATTGCGAGATTTGGACGAGCGAGGCGTTTACTTGATTGTAGACGCCCTCGACGAATGTGTGACTGGACTTGACAAACTACTCCAAGTCATTGTGGAACTCTCTGTATCAACATTGAAACGATTCAAAGTCCTCGTTTCAAGTCGTAACTGGACAGAGATTGAGGATGAACTGAGCTGTTCGGAGCAGACAATTGAGATATCTCTCGAGTATTACAAATCTTCAGTCGACCATGCGATTGGCTTCTTCATTGCTGATCAGGTCGCCTTGTTAGTGAAAAGGAAACGATATTCCGATGATCTACGAGAGAAGGTTCGAGGATATATAAGTTCCAACCCTCGCAATACCTTTCTATGGGTTGCATTGGTTTGCAAACAACTTGCCGAGCATAAACTTGCCGACAGTACGTACGCAACGTTGAGATCCAACTTTCCACCAGAACTCAATGGATTCTATGGAAGGATGATGGAAAGCATCGACCGGTCATCCGAGGATCCGGATCTTTGCAAGCAGATGCTCGCCATAGCTTGTACTGTGTACCGCCCGATCAATTGGCGAGAGATGAAATCGCTGCTGAGGCATCCCACACAAAACAGCCTTGGTTCTGTCATTGGACTATGTGGCTCGTTTTTGACCACGCAAGAGGATGACAGAATGCAGGAGGATGACAAAATCATATCATTTGTCCATTTATCTGCAAAAGATTTTCTCCTTGAGAACCAAGGTGCATCGAGACAGATTTTGCCGCATGGAATCACCCATCAGCACTACTATATCTCCGAAAAAGCGCTCAAGAATCTGTCTACGGTGCTCAGACGTGACATCTATGGTTTGAAAGAACCAGGATATCTGGCCAAGGATGTCTCGCCACCGGATCCTGACCCATTGGCCCCAGTTCGGTATTCCTGCGTTTATTGGCCTAGCCATGTCCTCGAATTTGGCAAGCCAACAGCGCTGGATGAACTCAACACCACTTCCCTACTACCTTTTCCGGACAGGAAATTTCTCAACGAAGCAATCAAGGATGATGGAATTGTTTACCGCTTCATCCAAGAGAAATATTACTACTGGCTCGAGGCTCTCAGCTTATTGTCGGCAATCCCTGAGGGAGTTGAAGCAATGAACAGGCTCAAGTCTTTTTTGGTATGATTGATTTCGTGTTATAAGATTGATTCCAAACCGCTGATCTTAAAAAAAAAAGAAAAAGAGAAACAGTGAATCACAACACATCCATAACTTGATCGAAGATGCATGGCGCTTCATCCTTTCGCATAGAGAGGGAATCCAAATTGCTCCACTGCAAGTCTATATGTCAGACGAGTCAGAGTCAGTTCATCAAACAGACTCCGGTTACGCATCACTCCCAAAAGATGAGAAGAATGCTCAGCAGCAACAGACAGAGCAGCAGGGCATCAAGGCAAATGCCCCCTTGGACGACGCCAATACGGTCTATTCCGGTGATTCTTCAATGAGAGATGATAAGAAGCACGCATATATCCTGAAGTTTGCTAAGGTAGTGATTCGAGAGCTCTTTTTAGGAAATGGCAACAACGATATTATAGAGATACTTTACGAAAAGCTTCCTGACGCTATTCGCGCCTTCGCTCTGAGGATCGGTGGGAAAAACTCCACACAGGATCACAGAGATATCATGTATTTCATTCATAAACACAGAAGGTAAGATGGCTTCGTCTGTTCGAAAAAAGCTTCATTGCAATTGACTAATCTGATTTTCCTGAATATAGAAGCATCGCCGAGGAGATTCGCAGAATTCTGGGTGAACAGGTTCCAGATGAAATCGAGACCGCAAGAAGCACAACTCCGCTTCCCATCCTCCAAAATCGGCTGGACGATTGGTTTCAACGATTGGATAACTTTCAAGAAATAGAGTCCATGGATACGAACGAATCACATGTACTATCTGAGCCACCATCCCCGGTATCTGTTGTGAATCTCTTTGACAAAGATGATGACGAAGATGACGAATGCAACGCAGAGACTGTCGTACCGGAGATGGAAATATATACGAGAATCGTATCTTCCAACGTAGCCTACAGGTGGTTAATGGCGAATCTGAAAAGAGATATTGGTATGATGACATTCAAAGACAGCGCCACAACGCGGATCTCCAACGAACTTCTCAGCTCCATAGAGCGACCTCGAAGGATCAGCCGCCACAAAACCCCTGACACCGAAATTGTAACATTCACAGTGGAATGGAACCCGAAGGGATTCTTGGATGCACAGTTCTCAAACCAGGATTTGAATGGGCATACAATCAGCGATACCATCACTTTGACTGGTTCTTTTCGAGACGCATTCGCAACCTCCTGTCGGGACTACATGAAGCTCATGTGGCCTAATACAGGACTCTTTATGGCATCTTTGATTGATGATGTTTCTTCAGCCCCAATGGGGGCACCGTATAGTTGTAAGCGTTTTTGATCTGCATGAAAGGGTGAACAGAGACTTTCTAACATAAGTCAGACGATCTTGAAGACGGCAGTCAGGCGACTGCATTAATTACAGATTCTGAGCTCCAAGTCCGAATCGAGGGAGGTATCTACACTATAGTTGAGATCGCAGAGCAACTTGGATGGCTGGGATCAGCCTTGCACATTTCACCATATGGGTCTGGGGTTGCCGGGTGCACGCCTTACGTCCGCCAAATAATTCAGTCGTCAAAGAATCCGGCGTTTGATGAACCACAATTACAAGAGTACTCTTGTAGACTCGGTTTCAATTTGTCAAGGGTACGGAATCCAGCATCCGAGCGAGAGGGTGAATGCTGGCACAATCTTTTCCGGAACCCCACGATTGCTATGACGTACCCTATACCCCAAAGAGAGACAGACGGATCTGGTCTGGAGCTTTCCCTGGAAATGATGGCTGCTCTTATCCAGACAAAAGAGGTGCAGATGTTCAAGGACACTCTTTTTCTGAAGGGGTTCTCGACGATGTTGGCACTCACTTGGAGCATGGGTAGTGAACTCTTGTGGCATCTTAGTTTCGACAAGCATGGCGAACATATCTCTTATCTTGATGTCACGCATCAATGCTGCAGAAACATCAGTATCGGGCACATGGAGCATTCACGGCATTTCGTTGGATGGTGTTCTCACGTCAAATATCTCGCGGGTAAATCACCAAGCTTTGTTGTCGCGTTCTTGGCAACATACACTCCTCCTATCGCTGATTATACTAACTTTAATATTAGGATCTGGTGAGGCAAATTATACCATTGGAAGATCACGACTTCCAATGACTGGTAGCGGATGCGCTTTGGAAAAGATATCTGTGACAGGTGGCAAGATTATCTCGGCGGGGGCAACATTCGCAATCGGCAACAAAGACCGGCCGGTACATGTCGCAAGAGATGGTTACATCCCCCGTCTACAATGGATCTCCAAAAAGCACGTGGTTTTCTGGGATGAAGCAGATAAGCGTGGATGGCTAGTGAATGGAACCAGCGCACTTCTCCATCTTGTTCGAGCCTCTCTCGAGATCAATAAGGCCGACAAGTTCAGCAAAGAGTTTCTGTTCAAGTCAGAGCTGATGGAGGCCGCTTCCACACCCCACACAGCCGACTCGGCTATCGAGGAGCTGCTGAATCGACGAAATATGCAGCTCAGAGTATATCCCCATGCGGTAGAGCACTACGAGGAAATAAGTGAATCAGACCAATCGAAAACGACAACAAAGCAAAAGATCTCCTATGTTCTATTCCAAGACCGCGTCAACCACATATTCAATGTCCTGGAAAAGCTCATCGATCATCAGACTGATGTATCCGGTCAGAACGGAGTTAAGCTTAAGCTTCACATGCGCAGCCGACTAGAAGGATGGGACTTTAAGGACATTGCCAGCGACTGTGACCCCTTTTATCCACATGTAGCGACGCTGGACACAATGGGGAAAAGTTGGGTAGATTTTGTCCGGAGTATCCAGGCCATAACGCTTCTTGGAGATGGATTTGGCCACCTGTTAGACCCAGTCGCATCACAAAATCTGTGCTCTGGTTGCGCCTTGGTTCCCAAAGGCCGCTATTACCTCAGTGCAGGGGTGAGGGATCTTGAGGAAATCATGGAACTACACGGAAATCCACAGAGCCAGCCTGCCCTTTTGTGCGAAGGTGTATACTGGCACCAGGATAAAGCCAGTTTCGACGATTGTCAAAGTAACTCAGGAAAACACCAAGATCTTGCGCAGGTCTTGATGTCCAGCAAAGCCACAGCGCGAGACTTGTTCAAGGCGAAAGCAGCCCCACGGTCCATACCGCAAGACGGTGCTGTCATCTTCGGCCATAACTCAATCCTGAAATGGTCTTATCATGACCATGGAGAGCCTTCTGTTTCCGAAGAGACCAATCCTTACATGCCCGAAGATCCGTCATTTGAGCCAAATTATGACCTGTGCACGTCAATTAGGCATCAGGATAGTGGGCTTGGCTCTAGCAACAGTGGCGCAAGTGACAGCCAGTCGCAACCTAGAGCTCGTTTTCCAGATAGTCATTCCACCACGAACTATCGAGGTTCTCTGTCAGGGGATCAACAATCTCACAAGAATGACCCCAAAGCTCCAAAACGACGGCTAGATGATTTGTATCAGCCACCACCATTAAGGATGAGGGAGACCGCTTCGAATGTTGATGAACCACACCGTAATGCCAGACACGTTGCACGAGATAAGAGATATCGAGAGAGGCGCCGACGCCGAAGTTAGTTGACTGATGCAAGCAAAGCGGCGATTGATGCACCGCAGAGTGACTGCGTTGCGTGACACCCTTCGGATGACGCAACAGGAAGGGTTATCAAGTCTGTTTGTTCACATTTTAATTTCGTAGATGTGGAGCGTCTTTAATTTTCTTTTTCATGTTGAATACAGGTTGCATTTGTGAAAATCTGAATACTTAAGGCGAAAATTACTAGTATGTATTTGCATTAGCAAGAATATATAGTTATTACAGCTTTAAGCTTTGCTTTTATTTATTTTCTTCCTTTTTTCCTTACTTTTATTTTATTTGTCTTGATCTTTTTAATTATTTTCATTCGTTTCTTTTCGAATTACAGGCTCTCTTTTAAATTAATTTTCTATGTATGTTGATAGATTATGCCGCCGGTCAGATATTACCGATGGCGCTGTCGTTTTCATTGGTGATGTCAATAATTGTTCTTTCTTGCTAGACTCCACGGCCAATTTCGCTCTCAGGCCGAGGCGTGCCATTGTCGTACCAAACGCCGGACATCCTCGCTTTGTTCTTGCAACTTGAATGACCCCTTCGGAGATTCCATAATAGCGAACGGCTTCCTGAGAACTGGGGATAATGATGCCACATTGGGACGCAGGCAGGCCGTAATAGTCGATGTGACGTTGGTAGTCCTCTTGGAACGTGCTTGTGATGAATTCTATATTCTATTCGGTTCTGACATGGTCTTAAAATGTATTCAACCAGCTTGTAGCTTCAACTATTTCGGAAACAAATCTCAACTGTATCATCAACCCCATTGCAATTTTAGGCCCATGCCACAAAGAACATCAGTATACGCTCGCCATTCCAAGGGCGATCAATATCTTGGTCTTGCCGGCTTACATGAACTTGGAGAGTGCCCTTTAGCAGGCCACAGCCTCCATAGTGCAACACTGACAGGTTTGGGGACTGGACAATGTTTGCTCAAACTGGCCACCAGAGTATTGCAGACGAGGCATTTCTGGGCTTTCTACAATGCTTGTCCAGGCCGAAATTCGAGTGGCGTAACGCGGTCAGCAGAGATAGGGCATAGATTGGCAGTCTGCAAACTCCGGCGGCTGAAATATCGAACGGCTGAGCTTTAGCTCATCGCCGGCACAGATTGTGATGTGATGTGAGTAAGACCATTCCAGCCTTGACAGTTCTCACAGAGTCTGGAGTCTGGAGGGGCATCGGCATGCTGACAAATAGTCCATTGTGTGTCTTCCTGGTCACATATTCTGCAGGCAGGCCGGGTGCTGGAGTACGCTGGCTGGACATGATGTAGAGGGTATTAATCAGACGCGCGAAGATGAGAGAAAAGATGGCGCCAAAAGGCAGCGTGAGATGCTTCAGTTTGAGTATGATACCAAAGCGGGGGTAGATACATTGTCATATTGTCCTTGCATTGCCGCACAGCCACGAAGACATACAGAGGCTGTCAGGTGCAACAGCAAGTGCTGGTGATGATCCTGATCAGGCAGCACACAGGTGTATTGCGCTTTGTTATCATTATATGCCAAGTCACTATTATAAATCATATTCTGTAATGTCTGAAGGGAAAATACACACGGACAAGGTGCAGATCGACAGAAAGGGCGAGAGATGGTGCTACATTCCTTCTGGCAGATAAAGTTTCAAACGTATCTTGAACGGCAGCAACGGAAGAAGTAAATGTGCAACAAGATTAATTGATAGGTTACTGACAGCTATAAGTTGTTGTACTTGAACCTTATCCAGAACTTAGGTTCTTCTATAGTATACGAAATAATCCTACACTATTTCGTCCACTATATGTACTTAGTATACCTAGGTACCTAGGTGTATGTGCGCACGTAGTAGCTCGACTACGTTATAATGCTTCCCTGATGAAGCTGCCAGCAATGGTGTCTTCCCGTCTTTGTTGGCCGCCGAAACATCAACATCACAATCGAGAAGTAAATGGACTATTGCAATATTCCCCAGAGAGGAAGCCACCAGTAATGGTGTATTTCCATAGTGATCGCCAATTGACGCATCAGCTCCATGGTCAATCAATAGCTTGACCAACGTGCCATTGTGATCCCTTCTCGCAAGGCAATGCAATGGCGTCTGTCCGTCATTATTGGTTGCCAAGACATTGGAACCGTGATCAATCAAGACTCGGGCCACTTCAGCTGAGTATGCACCCAGGTGGTGCAATGATGTGTCTCCGTTCTGGTCAACGGCCGATACATCTGCGCCATTTTTGATAAGAAGTTTGACCATTTCTCTCGCTTCTGTTCCGTACAAGTTTCCACTTACAGCTCGATGTAATGGGATTTCTCCTTTGTGGTTACGGGCCGACACACTGGCTCCATTGTCGATGAGAAATTTTGCCATTCTGGAAGGGAAGTACCTTGACCACTGCGCCACATTGTGTAATGGTGTATTTCCATCCTTTGTGATAGCCGACACATTGGCCCCGTTGTCGACAAGAATTCTGGCTACTCCGACTGACCCTGAGTCGCAAGCAAAATGCAATGGTGTGCGTTCGTTCCGATCGATGGCCGACACACTGGCGCCGTGGTCAATGAGAAGTTTGGCCATTGCGGACGAATTCCTCAAGCATGCCCTGTGTAATGGGGTTTCTCCTATATTGATAGTGGCGGAAACCTTCGCACCGCTATCAATAAGAAGTTTAGCCAATGCCACTGACGATGATGTACTCCAACACACTGCCTCATGTAATGGTGTTGCTCCGTTCTCGTTGGTAGCAGAAACATTAGCACCTTTCTCGACGAGCAGCATGGCCAGTAAAGCTGACTTGTCTCGCCACGCCTCGTGCAATGGGGCATTTCCTCTCTTGTCAGTAGCCAACACATTGGCGCCGCTCTTGATGAGAAATGTAGCCATTGCGATTGACCCTTTAATGCACATGCTCAATAAGGGGGTGCGACCTTGCCCGTCAATAGCCTCAATATTGCTTCCGTAGTCGATGAGAAGTTTAGCCATGTCAACTGATGAAGCTAGATGCAATGCTGTCTCTCCACGTTTGTTGATTGCTAACACGTCACTGCCACGATCAAGGAGCAACTTTGCTAGCTCGCTATTCCCTTGTGAAGAAGCATAATGCAGTGGCGTCATGCCTTCCGAAAAGGTCTCCGGTATACGAGAGTCGCAGTTGATGAGAAACTTCGAAGTCGCCGGTCTGTTAAATTTCAATGCCAAATATAACAGATCGTCTTTCTCTTTCTCTGTCAGTTCTGCACACCTCGACATGAGGAAGAACATAGAAACAAAGTCGCTGCCATGCTCAACAAGCTGAGGAAGTATCTGTTGGCCAGCCTTGAACTGAAAGTCTAGTGTTGACGGTTCATCTGGTCGTGGTGGATATCGGCCGCAGAACTCTTCAAAATTAAGAGATGACATTCTGATTGCCTCGAGCTCTAGCATCACCTGCACTGTTGGCCTCTGCGCCCTTGCTATGGCTGCCAAAATCGGAATTCTGTGACGCTCGGCTTCAATCTCAAAACATGACTGGCGGTTTTCGTAGGATCTGATCAGCGTCGAGTGCCCGGCCCCAGCCAGAATGTATAAAAGGCTGACCTGCAGTGTGTACCAACGATTTTGAAACTTTTCGAGGATGTTTCGTTGTCGCACCCACTCCAATCGTGGAAAGTTTGCCAGAAAGTCGCATTGCTTAATCCCGTATTTTCCCGCCTCTTCAGCGTGATACAAGGTACCTGGATTGGCGTATTCCAGTAGCGGAAATGCACGAATCGCTTTGTAGCGAGACAACTCCTTTGATGACTCGACCGCAAACTGATCGGCCACGATGCTCGTGTATGCTAAGCAGCAATCTTTGAGTGCCTCATGGCTATATCCTTCGATATTAGCCTCCAAATCGGGAAACAGCCAAATAAGACCATTCTCTTTCTGTAAGAAGTCATTTACTGACTCATGCATAAACTGTACGGTCGGGATTTTGGACTTGGTCAACTCAGTCAGTCCTTTCGACTTATCAAGTATATATCTTTCGGCATCAGCTTCCTCGAAGTCATCACGATTCCATTTGGATAATCTTTTTGGATTCGATCCCGATAATATCGCAATATATAGCTGTGACGGGGTCAAAGGACGCTTTGAAAACAATATCCATTGAAAACACAGCCGAAGCTCTTTCCGGTTATCCGTATAGCGGGTCAGTACATCGCGGAAAAGCGAATGAAGGTCTCCGGGTAGCTGTTCGATCCTATCTTCGAGCTCAAGTACGTCCCCAGCGTTGTAGTCTTTATTCAGGATATCGACTACGAGGATAACCCACATAAAAACACCGCATGCTTTTTCCTGCAGTCTAGAGCGAATCTTTTCAGCACGCTTGTTGCGACCAATCCGTAGTGCGCTATTCAGATATGTTGTTATGTCTTCCTGATGGCCCTTGCGCTCTTCGAGGACGGTACTGAGGTCTGTTTGTATGTTGATAAACGGATAGTGTCTGCTGGCAAAACATATACGTAGTGAGCTCCGGTCCAGTGTGAGTCTTTCCAGAAAGGTAACCATATCGCGGACCTGGCCTTGATCGCATTCATCCAGTGCGTCAATTAGACAGACAAGTTGACTCTCTCCAAGGCCTTGAGCAGCTTCCTCCAGGACATACGTAAGTGACTCAATTGTCCATTCATGACCTGGTCTAAACGAATCTAGGACGTATTGCAAATCTGGCTTCATATCCAGTAGCTGTAGTAGCAAGGAGCGGTATAAGCCAGCAATTGACTTCTCTAAATCTTGGCCCCGCGCATTGAAGAAGAAAGATATGAGGGCTTCCTTCCTGGCATTTTTGGTGATCTGTTTGGAAATGTGGCCATGTAGGAACTTCATAAGGGTCGACTTTCCAGCTCCCGGCTTGCCCTTGATCCACAGAAACTCATTATGGCGGCCGCGCAAGGATCCCCTGGCGTCCCACTGCTTGTATTGTTCGGTCTCCAGGAACCAGCGACAGGTGTGAGAGTAAGCATTCTTGATGGTCAGCCGGCGTGCATCGATCTGGTCGAATCGGAGCGACTCGAGAAGTGCGCTTCTGGTATCAATAGGCTGTGAGTGGCCACCGTGATTCGTAAAGATATTGACATCGCGTCCGACACGAAAATCGCCGTGGGAAGTCGAAATGCCTGTGCCATCGAAGACGCTCGTTGAATGACTACTGCGAGGTCCAGTGTTTGATGCATCACTCAACCACCCATCTCTTGGATGTGGAGGCGGCTCGTCGAGTCTCCGTCGCTTCGGTGGGGGGTCCATGTTCAGTCACACGTTGATCTCATGGAGACAATATTTGCTGCAGCAGGCACTCGGTGGACCTCACAATCATTTCGTGGGCTGCTCGATCGCAGTTGTTTGGTGAAAAATATTGACTCACGGAAGCATTGTGATGGATTTTGGCTGCAATGCACACTTCCGGGCCTCTGTCAATGTAATGGCGTTGGCAAGGCAGATTTCGTGGTTCGCGCGTAAGCGCCGCCCCGGAAGGTACCTAGGCTGGCTAGGTTAGGCACAGAGGTTGACATGGAGCTGAAATGCAAAAGTCAGGGCCCTGCCCAGGCGGAATCACAGAATATGCAGGTGTATCACATGACGCTGGCCCAAAGGCAGTGTCGCTCGTCTACGAAGTAGAGTCGCTTCGAAAATCCATTCATCGCGTGCTACTGGCAGCAGTCATCCAAATCACAATACATGGCATTTTCTCCAACATTGTCCGATTGCCAAAAACATACTGCATGCAAGCGACACTCGATGAAAATGATCGCGCGACTTCAGCCATGCTCTACATGGAGGTAAGAATTACCATAGAAGGTCAGAGAATAACGTTTTGTTTTGAAAGATGCGGTGCGTACCTGGCGTCGCTTCTTTGCAACGAATCGCGGCCGGTATGGCCTACGACCATAGGGCCTCAGCGTCAGGGACGACAATGTCGTCCTCGGCCAAGGAAAAAAAAAAAGGATCAGGTCTATGTCGGTCGGCTTTACTTACATAAATCAATGGTGTACAATGGTCATCTTGCCGAAGACATTCGTGCCGGAAAGTAACACTGAATGAGAGGCTCTTTGTATAGTGACCTCTGACTACTCGTCGGCGTCGGGTCCAATCATTCCAACTTGCCTAGATTCTCAGTATCCTTTGGCTTTCTACATATTCGAATATCCTCACCCATTGATGTCAGTTCAATATTCCTGCGTTCATTAGCCTAGCCATATTGCTTCTGAGGAGCGTTTTATGGCAATCAAGACACATTTGACTTTGCGGATAAAGTCGCGCTGTCAAGTGGTAGACAGATTGTACCCATAAGCTCGGTTAATAAGGTTGAGAACGATTGGGTCCTCTATTCAAGTATTTGCACACGAATAATTCATACCAAAGTCTATATGGACAGCCTACCAGACGACGCCATTATTCCTTTATGGCTTACGGAGAATGAAGATGACAGAGCGAATAGCTCTACATCAGTGAAGACAAAGATTGGGTTGTGCAAGTCGGGAGAGCTCTCTTTTGGTTACCGCCCGGATATTGCCACAGCTTGTGATTCAGGTCATATATTCATCATAGAAATCAGATCTTAAGAAGTGGTTGAAAGGCGGTGAAGTTATGTTGAAGGATAAACAACAAGGTCACTGGTGCGATTCCTACATTAGGGGACAGTCTCTGGACTCTTGAAGCTTTTTGGTGTTCTTACGGTCAAGCAGGCCAATTTCAAACTTCTGTTTTTTTTTTCTTCGGGTGAATCACGTTATGATGACTTTATTCGCCGCGTTATTGTCAACTAGGCACCCAGGTATATTTTGTAATACCCGAAAGGAAAGAGAAAAAAGAGAAGAAAACGAAAAGAAAAAGAGAGAATAAACCAGAGGTGGTGCTATATTTGGGCAGGTGGCATTCCGTCAGCTTGCATGCAACTCATGGGCGCGTTACGGGCAACTACCAGCCGTGGTGCTTAAGTCTTTGTTGAAGATGTTGGGGATTTTTGGTAGTATTCAGCAGTTTTAGGTTTTCATAGTCTTATTATACTACCAACCTAGGTGCACTATTTGCGGGGCACCGACATTCGGACCTGGGAGCCGAAAGATATCGGCCTTGTCGGATCGGATGCCGGATTGGCTGCTCGCCTTTTGCAATTGTCTGCAATTGAAGTATACAATCCATCAAATAATAGCAATGTACTTGATAGAAGAGAATGCATCAAGTGGGAAAGAAAAAGGACACTTGGAAAGAAATTCACATCGTGACCAGCTGTTGAGACGGCAAACGAAGTACGACATATTCCGTACAGATTATATGCCTTTTCGCTTATTACAAATTACTGGTTGCCCGCTCACACCATCGGAGAAAGCCTATCGTGCCCCCGCATTCTTGCATTGAGATCCCTGATACGCGAACGCCGTCTTTACCTCTTGGGGGATCTGGGGGGACAATTGTGGAATCCCATATCCTGACGCCATTTTTGGGGTAAGTTGCATAGGCCTTGTATCGGAGCGGATGCGATGCGACATCTCTAAGCGCTCGGTGAGCAGCAAAAGTTTCTCAATTGATTCTCCGTGCTTCAACCACAATCTGTAGCGTGCGTTTACGATAGTCGTGTTGTTGCTTTCGATTGCGGTCCTGAATCATTTTTTCTTGTCCTGTTTTGAACCGATAGACCAAGTACGATGCTTTGGTCAAAGTTGACCACGGCGGCCGGGTTGCCGGTCGTCCTATCGGCGGCAACCGGACGGCCGTTCCTTGCCACCAACGGAGGACAACAAGTTTTGGGGCAGGTCGAGTCACAGGACTTTCAGTGCGAACTGCCCAAAGTCTTGGACCCTTCTGCAGATGGTCTGCCGTCGGCGCAGGAACTGTTTGACAATGAGAAGGCCCTCTTGAAGCAGGTCGAGCGCCATGGCACTCTTGTCAAGGTGCCGTCTGTTTCATATGATGACAATGGTGAACCCGGTGAAGACCCCAGATGGGACATCTTCTACACTCTCCACGATACATTGAAAGAGCTGTATCCTACTGTGTAAGTCGTGTTTTCCTGTGTCCGTCGGGAAATTGACAACTGTGCACGAGTTGTACTAATGTAAGTAGCCACGCGCGGATGACCCGTGAAACTGTCAACACCTTTGGCTTGGTCTTCACCATCAAAGGCACAGACTCATCTCTGAAGCCCATCATGTTGACGGCCCACCAAGATGTCGTGCCTGTGCAAGACGCATCGAGCTGGAAGTACCCGCCCTTCTCGGCCCATTTCGATGGACGCTGGTTGTGGGGAAGAGGTTCATCAGATGACAAGAACAGTCTCTCTGCCATCTTCTCGGCCCTCGAGACACTTCTGTCAAACTCAGAGTGGGTCCCTAAGCGAACTATCCTTGTGGCTCTCGGATTTGATGAAGAGTCTGGAACCCGTGGTGCTGGTACCATTGGACCTTTCCTCGAGGAACGGTATGGAGAGCAATCCATGGCCATCATCTTGGATGAGGGCGGCATGGGCCTTGAGCTGTTGGAGGACAAGGTTCTCTGTAAGTGAACCAGAGCCATCGCGTATTACCTATCTTCTCATCATTAATACTGTTTAGACGCTCTGCCCGCCGTGACAGAGAAGGGACACATTGATGTTTGGCTGGATCTCAAGGTGAATGGAGGTCACTCGTCCATTCCTCTGCCTCACACTGGTATTGGTATCATGTCCGAGATTGTCGTTGAGCTCGAGGCCAATCCTTACCAGCCCAAGCTGATCAAGGATTCGCCAATCTACAACCACTTGGTCTGCCAGGCCAGGTACTCTCCGAATGCAGAACCCGAAGTCACCAAGCTGATCAAGTCTGGCGACCTCGACACTCTTGCCCAAGAATTGGCTACCGTCGACCGCTTCACTCAATTCCGTATTCAGACATCTCAGTCAGTTGACTTGATCAACGCCGGCCTCAAGATCAACGCCATGCCCGAGAAGGTCAAGCTCGGCGTCAACTACCGCGTGGCGCCGCACAACACGGCCGACGAGATCAAGAAGAAGGTCCTGAGCCTCGCCAAGCCCATTGCCGCAAAGTACGGCGTCGCCATTGAGGCGTACAAGGGCGAGGCGGCCTTTGAAGAGTTCCACCCGGCCTATGATGTCGACTACAACGGAACCCTCACCATCACGGCCAAGCAGGGTACTGACAATGCGCCCATCTCGCTCACCTCTGGTGCCGTGTGGGATGTCTTTTCGGGTACCATCCAGCACACTTTTGCCTTTCCCGACGGCACAGTCGTCCCGGTTGGTGAATTGATGACCGGAAACACTGACACAAGATACTACCTGAGTAAGTCGGCTCTTTGCAGCGCTTATACCAGTATGAATAACTGACTTCTTAAGAATTGTCCGACAATGTCTACCGCTGGGTACCGACGCGCAAGGATGGATCCCAGAATATCCACACTGTTGATGAGGCCATCGACATGTACTCGCATGTGGAGGCTCTGAAGTTCTATTACGATTTGATCCGAAACTTTGACCAGTCTAATGCTTAATTGATGGGACAACCATGTTTTCTTTAGGTTTAGCATAAACTGAGCTGACAACTGAGTCATCAGTTCTATCAATTCTCATAAACAGTGTTGGAACCTATCCCTAAGATACCCTGTCTAGAATTGATGTGAACGAGTATCATTGCTGGCACAAGCTGGAATACGTTCCTTATTGGCACCTGGCAGAGCACAATGGTTGCGCTTTGCCTGGATGCTTTTGGTGGTACATCTCTGGCGAAATAATTGACGTTCACTTCACCCGTCGCAACCCTGAAATTATTCTGATGAAACTCCTAACCTAGAAGACTTCCGTTTTGACCATCACTCCCTACCAAACACCAGTATAGTAGCTAGCTTTGCTTTCCTGGCACCAGCGAACCTACTATTATTATAAAATTCCTAGAAATCGTACGTGAAAGGAAAATGAAAGGTTTAAAATCAGATAGAAATGAGAAATGAAAAAGAAGTTGTAAAGAGAAATTAGAAAAAGAGTAAGAACATAGGAGTCTTTTCAATGTGAAGATGCAAAATGTAGGTCTTGTATTGTCGATACTCGTGCAATGCTTAGTCCGGGTTCCACTAGCTCGGTAAGTGCCGGAAGCTGTAACTAAAATTTCCCAGTACAGCAGATAGCTCTCATACGACCGTCACACCTTAACATCTTGGAATCGGCCATTTCGACCCTCTAGCTCCCTGAGCATTTATTACCCCGTTCGTGTGCCTCCCATGGGTTCAGCCAGATCCGGCGCTCGGGTCTGAGATCAAGGGGGTCATGAACGTCCTTACCTCGCTGGCGGCGCCGGCGTCGAGCTTCCAGATTGGCATTCGGGCCATCTGCAGGCAATCCACGGCGGCCGCCATCAGACAGCTATCAACGACGTCGCGTGTCAAATCGCAGTCATGCCACACTTGCAGCATAGGCCTCGGCCGCCCGTCGATGCTGCTGCGACAGTCTCGGCAATCAAAGCATGATCAATTCCTCCCCCGGACCGTGGCCCGAACCATATTCACGTTCCGCGCCATAGTACACTACAGTCAGCTACCCGACAGCTACGAAGATGCAAAAGGGCTACCCTTTCGCAAGGAGCCATTGAATGGGACAGAGGTTAAACAGATATTCGGGTCCAAAATTACCCCGACGAGCGCAAATCAACTGCTCAAGATTATACACGGACGCAGAGTGGCGGGAACGTTGGACGATCCGGACCTGCAACAGAACACTGCCGACTACCTTGCGGACGAGAAGATCAAGGCGCTTGAATATCTGCGCAAGCATATTCCGGTAGACGAGGTGATCAATGCTGGTCTACGAGCCGAAGACGAGTTGCGACTTCTCGAAGAGCAAGTAGCCGTCGAACAGACTCAGGAGCAGCACGAAGAGACAAGTGTACAAAAATCCCGAGCCACCTCAGCCGAGGTGCAAGACACTACAGAAGAGCCCCAACTGCCGACGGGCCGTCTACCACGGAAGGAGGCCGATGGCTCGCTGTATGGAGAGACCATGTTTGACCGGATTCGCAAGCGCAATATTGCCAAAAGAGAAGAGGAAGAGAGACTTGCGGAGGAGGAGCGACTCAAGCGTGAAGAAGAAGAGGCCCTGGGTAACATTGGTGGTCTACAAACGGAGACAGCGGCACCAAAAGCTATGAGCCCCTGGAGGCAAAAGCACGCAGAGCGAGCCACTTCGGACCTTCAAGCGCCGCCCGAGATGAAGGCCTGGGAGCGTCTGCTACCCGCTACCACGTTTACACTGCTGGTCCTCGGCGCATGTCTCGTGCTGGCTGCCTACTACACGCCGCCCAAGCGGGATCGTAGAGTGTGGCCCGACATACCACCGGCTGCCGCGACCTGTATTGGACTGATGCTCATCAACATTGGAATTTTTGCCCTTTGGAAGTTCCCGCCCGCATGGTCTATACTGAACAGATACATGCTGGTAATCCCCGCGACTCCCCGACCTCTGCAGCTCCTCGGCGCCATCTTCTCCCATCACAGCTGGGGCCACATGGCTGGCAACATGCTTGCGCTCTGGTTCTTTGGTATTCGTCTTCATGACGAGATTGGTCGGGGCAACTTCTTGGCCATTTATTTTGCATCGGGCACTCTTGGATTTTTGGCAAGCATGTTCAATCTCGTGCTGTTCCGCGGAATTCAGTTCACCACGCTCGGCGCATCAGGAGCCATCTACGGTATCATAACAGCATTCTTCTGGATGCACAGAAAGGAGGAGTTTAAGCTCATGGGACTGCCGCCGGATCCCTACTCGGGACCTTCTGGTGCGGTGTTCCTCGGTCTCATCGTTGGTCTGCATGTCTGGGCAGGTCTGTTCTCCATCTCGAGAGCGGCCATGAACCTCGACGTTGCTTCGCACTTTGGCGGTATTGCTGCCGGATTATTGGGCATTGAGCTCGTACAGAAGCACATGACGGACCGCGCAAAGGCTGCGGCGGAAAGGGAAAAGGAGCAGTCCAAGACGATAGATGTTATGGGCAAATTGGTGGAGCAAAAGCCCAGCAGTGAAAAGTAAGCCCGATTGGCTACTGTCCTTTTCCCATTGGAAGCTTGAAGGAGGCGTTCATTGCGCAAATGAGTATCACGAGGCTTGGCTTATTTAGAAATGTACATTACCATGGTGTTTGCATCGTACTGGTAGATTATAGGTGGCTCCTACTCCATAGAATTTATAGTATCATATTGTGCATTGTCCACCTGCTCAGCCATGATTTGGAATATGGTAAGATGGGTCTAACATGACCCGCTACTGTCGTACATTGATCTTGTATTTCCCCCTTCCATAATGCTTGATGTTGTATGATTGTATAAATTCCTCTTGGCCACTGCTCGCAGATTAATTCACGATAACTTCGTTTTTTTTTCCCAACCATTGAAGTTTGCAACGACAATACGTGCCGCTAGAACCGACTTGGCATTTCAATCAACGTCATATGATTTGGTGGTTTAGATAGCGGGCGGCCCCAGCAGGGATCGAGGCATAACACCATGCTACTTGCCATGCTTGCCAATGCCAAATGGAGATCTTGAAATTCCCCACCCACTGGAAATGACCATTTTCACACCCCTCCCCTCCCCCATCCGCATCTTTTTTGCGGCAGAGCTGCTGAGCTGCCCCAATTCCCCTTCGAGTCTCAGCTCACCCCTGCAGCTTAATTAGCTTCCCGTAAGAAGAAAAGAAAAAGTCTGGTTGGCTGGGAAGCTGGGGCCGGCAGGTACATTGATGCAGATGCAGTCATCAGTGACAAGGAAAGATGATGATGCTACGTGCGATGCATTGCTCGGGTTGCGGCATGGTTTGCATCTTCTTTTGCAACGAATCATACGTGGAAATGGAACAGGAAAAGAAAGAGATATTATATAATTGGCACATGTGAGAAAACGAATTGTAGTGTCTCATATCCAAGCGGCCTCCAACTTGTCGCCCCTGTGCGCTTCTTGTTTCAATTGAGATGAGCTGATGTGTAGATTAGGCTGGAGCTCTGACCGGCATGTCGCGTCTAGAGCCACTTGAGCAGTTCATAGGAAACCCAGTCCCAGTTTTAGTGTACATTACTGACCAGGTAGGTACCTAGGCAGGGTACCTAGGTTCGGTCGCAAACATGAACCAACCTTGAGCTTTTTGGACTTTGACAAAAAAGAAGGCGGAATAATGAAGCAAACAAAGTCAATGCCAGTAGCCTTCTCTCTCTCTGTAGTCAATGCTATTTTCGAATATATCGTTCATAATGTATACTATTTGACAGTAGTTTCAACCCCTCGGCACCAGCCTATGTACGCCCGCGTGCGATCGATACACTGTGTTAGCGTGAGTTGGTCGTTAAGGCTTTTTAGTGGGGCGTAGCCCCGATAGAGTACACTTAGCCAATATATCATCTTTTGACCACAATAAACGACCATCAACGTACGCCCGCAACTTACTTTCAACTGGATCATACATGCGCATCATCGAATGAGATGCCGGCCATTTAAATTGCAGACTCGGGCCCTTAGCCACTTTTTAGCATCGTGACAGTCGCGTCCCTCCATCGCTGACCTTGTCGTCTTGGCATACGTCTTCCTTGGCCGAGATTGCTTTTATTTTTTTCTCCCTCTTCCTTCTTGCGCCTGGCGCATTGCATCGCCCTACCAACCAGCATTGAGATGACTGACTACTGAGCAGGGCAGCACAGGGCAGTGGGCCAAGGTACCTGTTTGAGCTCCCTCGATCTTTCCTTTCCCAGATCCCATCTACCTTTCCACTACATACCTACCCACTTTGTGGTCCTCTGTAATCGAGTTGGGAAGAATTTCGCCAGCTTCATAATATTATTTTTATTTCCTCCTCTAGTAGTTGGCCACAGTTGTCCTATTCTCAGCTTGTGATTGTTGTCACTGCCGCCTGTCCTGATTCTTTTGCATTCCTTTCAACGTCCAAGTTTGCTAAACAAGCTACCAACCAAGCTTCGCCCACAGCTATCCTTCGAGCTTGCATCTGCTTACTCCCGCGTCGTACCGTCCGACCCTAAATTTTACCAACCTCTGAATTCCCTCCTTCGTTCGCGGGCGGGCGTGTGATACAAGGAGTCGACCGGTTACCGTTTAGCCAGTTTCCACGTCTCACAGAAAACGTGGGATAAGTATTGCGCCGACAATCCAGAAGCGACTGCTACGTGCTCATTCGTCCACCCTCCGTTTGTCCTACCACAGCCACAACAGGTCAGCGCAGCTTCCATATATCGAGTTCTTGGAGACTACAAAGCTCGCCTCGTGCGCACAACGCTATTCTCCTTGTCTTCGAGCTCCAAAAACTACAAATCTTTCGTCCACTGGCGCAAGTTGCGATCATCCTAAACCATCATGTCGCAACCCCACGAACTTCAACCCGAGTACGACGAGAACGGACGTCCTAACCCGTATCGCTCGGCGAGTCAATGGCGCCACCAGGAGTCGGGCGCCTATGCCAAGCATGCAGGTGAAGCGCGCGACCCTCACACGGCGAGCGCCAACACAAAAGACCTGACCAACTTTCTCAACTCAACCAGAGTAGAGCCCGAGCAGCCCAGCACAGACGGCGCTGGCAGCTTCCAACCCATCGTGATTGACGAAGGGCATGGACTTACGGACGGAGCTAGGGATGCGCAGGCGCTGAGCCATGATGGCAAAGAGGTTATCTGCGGTCCGCTCCTCAACTACCGTCGCCAAGAGGGCAATGTCTGGTATGGCAGTGTTCTCATTGTGACCAAGGGAGGAGGCAAGGTTCAGCACTTTCAGCCTACTCTGCATATAGGACGGGTTGAGACAGCCGACAGTCAACATGGTCTCGTCGGAGAGGGCGCTGGGGCCAGTGGGGCCAACCATACCAACGGGGCCATCAACACTCAGCACGGAACGGAGGTGCTGGGAAAGTGCCTCTACTCGGACCCGCGTAACACATTCTGGCAGTTCTCCATCACTTGTGATATGTTGGAAGTCGAGACCAAGTGGGCATACTCCATTACCGATGTGCGCTACAAGAGCTCAACGCAGTCTTCCACCAACTACTTTTTTATTCCGGCTACGACCGAGTCGATGAGAATCATGTTCCATTCATGTAATGGATTCAGTGTCGGAACTGACGAAGACGCCTGGAGCGGTCCGGCCCTCTGGAACGATGTGCTGCGACGCCATGCTGAGAACCCCTTTCACGTGATGATTGGAGGAGGTGATCAAATCTACAATGACGGTATTCGTGTGGATGGTCCACTTAGGCCATGGAGTGACATTGGCAATCCCAAGAAGAGAAGAGATTATCCCTTCCCTGGAAAGTTGCGTGATGAGTGCGATGAGTACTATCTCCATAACTATCTCAGATGGTACTCGACTGAGCCCTTTGCCGAGGCCAATGGACAGATTCCGCAGCTCAACATCTGGGATGACCACGACATCATCGATGGTTTTGGTTCATATGTCAACGAGTTCATGAAGTGTGACGTTTTCCGTGGCATTGGTGGAACCGCTCACAAGTACTACATGTTGTTCCAGCACCACTTGGCACCACCGGCCTCGACTTACACCACCGACGCCCCTACAACCATGGAGGCCGGTGATGGAGTGGATAAGAACCAGCTGCAAGACACATTTGTCTCGGAGCCCACCTTGCAGTCGGAGCCCGGCTACATTGTTGGACACAAGCCGGGTCCTTATGTCGCCGAGCACTCGATGAACATGTTCTCGAGACTAGGAGCTCGCATTGCATTCCTGGGTATCGATGCCCGAACAGAACGTACTCGACACCAGGTGAACTACCCTGAGACTTATGACTTGATTTTTAATCGCTTGCGAAGCGAACTTGGTGCTGCGCAGCAATCGGGCAACCCTTACAAGCACATGATTCTGCTACTCGGTATTCCCATTGCCTATCCTGTGAGTAAATCTGGTGCATATCTGATTTCGATTTTGTTACTGACTCAAAAAAAAAATTAGCGCCTGACCTGGTTGGAAAACGTTTTCTCTAGCCCTTTGATTGCACCCATGAAGTTCTTGAACCGAAGATTTGGCTTTGGTGGCGGTCTCTTCAACCATTTCGATGGTAGTGTTGATTTGCTCGATGATCTTGACGACCACTACACGGCCAAGACTCATAAGAAGGAGCGTAACTCATTCGTCGAGCGCCTTCAGACAATCTGCTCTGAATTCTCCATCAGAATCACCATCCTGGGTGGTGACGTCCATCTTGCTGCTTTGGGACGCTTCTACTCGAACCCCGAACTCAAAATCCCCGCGGTGCACGACCATCGCTACATGGTCAATGTGGTTTCTTCTGCCATTGTGAACAAGCCTCCACCGGCCGCCATTGCAAATCTGCTGGCAAAGCGCAACAAGATTCACCACCTCAACGCAGACACGGATGAGACGCTCATGAGTCTATTTGACAAGGATCCTGGTGACAGCAACAAGACAATGAACTCCAACCATGTCACGATGCCAAGTCGCAATTATGCCATCTTGACGGAAAACTCACCCAACAACCGCGCTGCCACCGCCAATGGTTCTGTGAATGGAGCTGTCACCAATGGTACCGATGCCGAGCACGCCGCGCCAGCAGGTGACCACGAATTCGAGGGCAAAGATGGTCATGCTTTCCTGCACAAGGGTGAAGCAGGAGCCGGCACGAAGCACAAGGCTGCATCGCCTGCCACGCATGGCAAGAACAATGACGGATCGTTGGACTGCTGCATTCGTGTAGAGATTGACCAGCACAACCGCGAGGGTCACACGGAGCCATACGGCTTGACCATCCCTCTGCTTGAGCATCTTCCGGAAAAGTACCCGCCTCCTCACCACCACCGCCTCCACTTGCCGGGTAGAGGCTCAAGACCAGGAACGAGTGCGAGACCCGGCACTACAGGGGCAGCCTCGGCCGGAAACCGACCGGGCTCTGGAGCCGCCACGGCGGCCAGCCATTAGAGATGGAAATACGGTGACGTTATTATTCATGAAAGTCGGAAAGAGAGTGGAGTGATGGTGGAAAACATGCAATACCCGGACTGTTGAGTCCACCTAATGATGGGCGAAGAAGGTTTCCTGATAATTATACCATTGATAGTCTCTCTCACACGGTGGAGTCTAGAAGAGTGTTATTTCTGTAATACAGGCAAGATAAAATAAAGCAAAAAGTGCCAAGACAGATCTGCTTTCATTTGTAAACAAGTGAGGAAATAGATTTTGTAATTCGATACGCTTGACGGGCCACTTGGTACAAAGCCGAGCTGTCGGCCAGAGACCGAGCTTTTAGTGTCGTCGCCTCAAAGAACAAGACTTGTTGTTCGGCATTGTGAGGCTCAAGATTGGCAAAGAGAAACGCAACGATGGACTCGCCAGTGACCCACTTGCCGACGGACGCCGCTCGGCTGTCTGCCATCAGGATAGAATTACCAAAAAGAGGTGCCACTATAAAATGGGTCCGTCGGGACTATAGTAAAACTATTCCTTTACTGCGAAACATTGCTCATCTGGAATGTCCATGATTGGGCAAAGAAGAGGGCTGCATAGTTATTTCTTGTATGCAAAAGACTGCGTGCAACGCCGTGAGATGTTTGGTACGGCTAATGTACTGGGCTGGCTAGCAGATTGGCAAACTGGGCGTTCGGGTGGTTGCAACAAGGTGGGTAACACGAACCTTGATCAACGGCAAGAGAGAAACTCTATTTCCATATGCCCTGTACATTTTGCTATCTATCTGTTGTATGTAGGTAAGCACGACGAGTGGCTGCGGACCGTACCGCCCCAGCCCTTTTCTTTTATCAGTAGAATTGTCGGCATCTTGTATGCGGTGTGCACTTTGTAAGGGTTTGTGGCCACATGATCGATTGCATCTCTACATAGATAGCCATTGGACATGGGAGAAGAAAGTGAGCTGCAAGTATCAAACTCGATGGCGTGAGATTGACGGAGTTTGCCTAATGGATATCCAAGTCCTCGGCTTCTTAATACTACAAGATTGGCAATAATCAGACCAGCAAAGGTGACGGGCCCGAACATCGGCCTGAGTATACTACGTAGTTGTTAGAACGTCGGCTACCAAGCAAGTCCCAGAGCGGCGGAGGGCAAGCAAAAAGGACCCCTGCCCCAACTATCTCCCCACCATAGGTAGCGCAGGCTGACAGGGGGTTAACCATTCTATCGCAGTTGATTGACCTATCACAACGTTGGTTCTGGGGCGATTGCGGAGCCTTCGATTGGGGATTACCCCACTGCTGCCGACTCAGTGAGCCGAGACAAAGCGAGCGAAGCTATCAGCTACCAGCTATCAGAGCTATCGGCGGTCCCTGGCGAAGCTTCATAAGAAGGGGACACATGCAACGTCCGCATTGACAAGCAGAAAAGCAAGCAGTTGGAAGAAGTGTGCGGAAAAGCGAGAATTTGCTAGTGATACCCTCTTTTTTCTTTCTTGCGTCGCTTTTGTGTGTGTTCACCTTTGTTGGTATCGGAACATTCTTACAGCATTTGACGCCTTCTCATCCCACTTACGGACGACCGATAAGCGGCCAAACAGTTCCGAAAGACCAAAGAAAGGAACAGAAAAGGACAACATCATCACAATGGCCGCAGTTCGCAGGGGCAATGGCTTGATGCCACTTTCAAAGGTCTTCCAGGCCGGTATGCCAGCAACTGCTGCTACCCGTGCCGTCTCGAGGCACGCCGCCGTCTCGGCTCAGGCATCTCTTACCGCCAGACGGTCTCTGAGCACGACCAGCAGAATGTCCAACCTGGCCACCTTCAAGGTCCCCAAGGTGCTCAACGAGCCCAACGTATGTTTTTTCAAACGTCGCATGAGATGAACGGGAGAGCTTTTACTAACCACATGTATTATAGCACCACTATGCCAAGGGCTCCGAGCAGCGCAAGGGTCTATACGCTGCTGTCGACAGTTTGCAGCAGAAGCTTCCCCTCGAGGTTCCCCTGGTTGTGGGCGGCAAGGAGGTGCGTTTTTCTTCACAGGACAGTTTCTACTTTACAACAAATACTGACGCCTGAAAACAGATCAAGACTTCTCAGACCTCGAAGCAGTTCAACCCCTCCAACCACTCTCAGACCGTTGCTACCTACTCTCTCGCTACACCCGAGCATGTCAACCAGGCCATAGAGTCTGCCCTCGCCGCCAGGGAGGCCTGGGCTGCTCTGCCCTTTGCCGACCGCGCTGCCGTCTTCCTCAAGGCCGCCGACCTGATCTCCGGCAAGTACCGCTACGACATCATGGCCGCCACCATGGTCGGCCAGGGCAAGAACGCATGGCAGGCCGAGATCGACGCCGCCGCCGAGCTGTGCGACTTTCTCCGCTTCAACGTCTCCTACGCCGAGGAGCTCTACTCCCAGCAGCCTGTTCACCATGCCCCGGGCGTCTGGAACCGCGTCGAGTACCGACCTCTCGAGGGTTTCGTCTACGCCGTCTCACCCTTCAACTTTACCGCCATTGCCGGAAACTTGCCCGGTGCCCCCGCCCTCCTTGGTAACGTTGTGGTTTGGAAGCCCTCTGACTCGGCCATTGCCTCCAACTGGCTGCTGTACCAGATCCTGATCGAGGCCGGTCTGCCGAAGGATGTTATTCAGTTCGTCCCCGGCCCGCCCGAGGAGATTACCCAGGCCGTCCTGGCTCACAAGGAGTTTGCTGCTCTGCACTACACTGGTAGCACTTCCGTCTTCCGCAAGCTGTACGGCGCCATTGGCCAGGGAACTGCCGAGGGCCGCTACCGTGGCTACCCACGCATCGTGGGTGAGACTGGTGGCAAGAACTTCCACCTGGTCCACCCCAGTGCCGATATTGAGAACGCCGCCATCCAGACCGTCCGCGGTGCCTTTGAGTACCAAGGCCAAAAGTGCAGCGCCACCAGCCGTCTCTACGTGCCCAAGTCCGTCTGGCCTCAGTTCAAGGAGAAGATGGTCTCCGAGATTGAGGCCCTCAAGATTGGCCAGCCCTTTGAGGCGCAGAACTTTATCGGCCCCGTCATCCACAAGCCCAGCTTTGACAAGCTGTCGGGCGTCATTGACGCCGCCAAGAACGACTCTGAGCTGACCCTCCTCGCCGGCGGCAAGTACGACGGCAGCAAGGGCTACTACATCCACCCGACCGTCTACGAGGCCAAGACGCCCAACCACAAGCTCTTTTCCACCGAGCTCTTTGGCCCCGTGCTCGTGGCCCACGTCTACGACGACGTCTCGGTCGACGCCGCCACCGCCTTTGCCGACATTTGCAAGGTCGTCGACTCGACGGGCGAGTACGGCCTGACGGGCGCCATCTTCGCCGCGGACCGCCACGCCGTCGTCTACGCCGAGAACGCCCTGCGCAACAGCGCCGGCAACTTTTACATCAACTGCAAGAGCACCGGCGCCGTCGTCGGCCAGCAGCCCTTTGGCGGCGCCCGCGCCAGCGGCACCAACGACAAGGCTGGCAGCTTGAACTTTTTGACCCGCTTTGTCAGTGCCCGCAGCATCAAGGAGGAGTTCTCGCCTACTCGCAAGGTCGAGTATCCCAGCAATGAGATTTAAAAAAAAAAGAGTCTCCATGACTGTGATTAGGAGATGGATTTGTGACGAATTTATGATTTTCAAAATTTTTACTACTACTACTGCATTCTAGATTGCCAGGAGTCGAGCCGTGTCAACACTTTTGGGCGGACTTTGGGGCAGAAAGGACTTTTATGTTTACGGCGTTTTCTGTACAAAAAGAAAAGTCCCAGTTTTTTGGTACTATCCTAGCATAAGGACAATTGAAAAAATTTCAATTTACCATATTCAAGCATTCGTGTCATGATATATATGACTTTGTATTTGTCTGGATTGTGATCATGTTTAGCTCAAGGTCCAATGACATCTATACAGCATCTCTAGCCAAACGTTCTAATCAATGAGACAAAAACAAGATCAGCCACAAAGATACATGTCTTATAAGGACAGGTAAAGCCTAAAAGCTATTACACATCATCTGCAAAAGCAACACGGACCGCCTTCTTCTTCTTCTTCTTGGGAGGAGCATCGGCGGCACCAGCTGAATCAACCCCGTCTTCTGCCGGCATCGGTGTCGACGAGCGAGACTGCTTTCTCTTTAGACCGCTGCCAAGCTTGAATGGTAGCGGTGCGCGCTCGACATTGCCGCCATCGCCGCTCTTGTCAGCAGTCGTCCCCTTGGCCTTTGACAGGGCCGTTGGGCTGTCCATGATGAGATCCGCGTCGGGATCCGAGTCCCTGCCAAATCCGCGGCCAAAGACGAATTGAGGCGTCCGGAGCCTGGCCGTCTGCGCAACACTATCGTCTGCTGTAATATTCTCGGGCATTGGCATGATGCGCGCGTTGCGAATCCAGTCGTGCATGGGCTTGTCGTCCAAGATATCCTTGACGCGGCGGTGTTCGGCTTGCGTCATGTTCCGGCGGCGCTCGACCATGACTTCCTCAATGCTACCACGCAATACCAAGGTTTCGACCGTTACAGGCTTTTGTTGGCTGATGCGCCGGGCGCGACCAATGGCCTGGGCCTCGACCTGCGGGTTCAGCACCGGGCTGATAAAGTAGATGCGCGAGGCGCTGCGCATATCCAGACCAAAGGCAGCTTGGCTGATGTCCATCAGCAGCACGCGAAACTTGGAGTTGCGCGTGAAAGTGCTGACGTATTGCGCGCGCCGTTTGGCGTCGAGGCCCTTTCTTGTGTAGATGAGATGTTGAATTTGCAGCTTGACACCAGTCAGTTGTGTGATATTACAGAAAGAATTGGTCTCACTTACAATTTCGAGTGCTCCCGCCAAGTACCATGCTACGTTGTCATTCTCGTAGAAAACAATAATTTGTTCCTCATCTTGGTACTTGACAATGGCATCAATCAGATAGGACAACTTTGCTGACACCGTCGAAATAATCCTGGTTTTGGCTAAGGGTTCGGCAATCTGAATGTTGGCGACATTATCAGCAGTGAGATCCAACGTCGCCTGTTCAGTGGGCACAGCCATCTTGCGGATTGTATGATGGTCGACTCCCTTCGGAGTATTCCCAGCCAAAGCAGAGGGTTGTGAGTTTGAATTCGACTTGTCATCGCTCGCTTCTGCGGCTTCCTTTGCTGCTTGCAATCTGGCGGCATCGCCTCGTAGGGTCAATTGACCACTGTCAATCATTACCTTGAGAGACATGGGAGCGTCTAGACACGGGTTGAGGAACTTTTGGAGCTGATGTACAAGGCTCGCATCTGTGCATACAGGGTCGCCGGGGTGAGTGTCTACATCGTCCAATGACCAAGACCTTCCGTTGCCTCCTGGGAAATTCTCGATGTATAGAGGCATGGCATGAAACTGGTTGCTGACAGCTTTCAATTGATTGCCCATGGCAATTTCGCCCAAAGCTATGGCTTCTTTGATAAGGCTGTGGTCCTCTTGACTTATGGGCACTTTCTTCTCTTCCAAGAAGCTCTTGGCCGTGTCCAACGACTTCTGGATCTCTGCGACTGAGTAAAACACCCCTCCGAAAAAGCTTGCCTGTTTGAGATTGCTGACCAGTTGGTCAAGAGCTTTGCGCTGCCGCGGGTGGAACATGTAATCCTGGTCTGTTCGTTGAGATTGGACGGAATTGAATATGATCATCATTGAGAATAAGTTTAGTGCGAGCATGTCCTGGAATGAACCATCGAGTAGAACGATTTTCTCCTCAAGTGGCGGGAGGAATTGGCTGACGTCCGATAGTTGATTCCGGATGATGAGCGATTCCAGAGTAGCTTTCAGGCAGTCCAGGCGCCCGCTGCTCTTCTTGTGATGTTGTGGTTGCATCACATAAACGTTCCATGATGCGATCGTATCACCGGCTTCGTCCCGCGTGTTCGACCAAGGTCTGACCCCTAAGAATTTGGTGGCCATATTACCAATTCTCTGTAGGTCATCTCGCTCTTGTTTATGTATTGATTGCAACTCCTGAGGTTGGACTTTTTCGCTTTCCGTGGCTTCTTGGGATGCGCTCTTTACGCCAACACCATACAACCCTCGTGATGGTGTTCCGGTAATAGCCCAACGTGCGGCAACATGAAGCCTGCTGAGATGGCTCATCAGGTCACTTTTCCAGGTAGAACTCCGAGAAGAGCCCAATTTGTGACCCTCATCAATGATGCATCTTTTGAACCTTATACGTTCCAGGGGGGAATGGCTCTGCCCAGGCATGCTTATCCGTAGTCTTTCCATATGTTCAAACTTCCCTTGAGAGAAGAGTAGTATATCATAGCCTAGCAAAATAGAGACTGGCGGTATGGCATCTGCTGTAGCAACGATAGTCAGGACCTTTAATCCCGAGGTATGCTTGGCAATCTCCTGTTGCCATTGGATGACGAGATTGTTCGGTACGATGATGAGACTGGTCTGACTCAAATGGATCTTCTCGGTGGGAGATGCTGGAGCTGCAATGCGGCCACATTTTCTAGTTTCAACCAACGGATCCCGGAGCTCGTAAGAAGCATTATTTTCTGAAGACTCCAAGGCTCTTACACAGCCCTCGGCATAATAACCTGGCTGAGAAGGGGATGACGCAAGGAATCGTTTCCAGGGGAAAGAGCATCGATTGATGGCAGCTGCAGTCATATCTTGTGGTCCAAATCATGTCAGCTAGTTGTTTGGGGATGAAGGAATCGTGAAGCCACCTAGTCTGGATACTTACCAACCAAGGAACCAGTCCGGGGTCTGATGGGAACTTCAACTGTCAAAGCATCTGGGGCTTCCGTTGGCAAGTCCTTTGTGGCCAGAATAAGCGCCAAACAGATGAGCGTCTTGCCCAAGCCCATTTCCTCTGCAAGAATGCCACCCGAAACTCTGTCATAGTATCGTGGTTCACGAAGCACGACACCCGCATCAGTGTCGTAGTACCACGCCTCTTTCTTCTGGTCGAAAGCCTTGCGTAATCGAGGATCAATCACCCGGCCAGGCTCCGCCTCACGTTGTAGCATAACAGCAGCCGAGCGCCTCTGATGAGCATAGAGCGTAGTTTGCAGTCCAGCCAACGTGCTGTCTAGGATCCCTTGCATGGCAATAGCATTGAAAGAGTCTGGAGTGACGAGGTCAAGTTGTGGGTCAGGCGAAGGGAGTTGGTTGAAACGTTCCAAAAGAGACATGTCCTTTTCCGTGTGGTGATTTCCGTGGGCATCCGTGGCTGGATAGCTATATGGAAGGGAATCGGCGGTACCATTCCACGCATCCGGTGAATAATCCAGTTGTTTCAATAGTGCGCCGAGCATTTTGGACAGTCTCGTGTCGCCGGCCTTTTCTTGCGTCCGTCTAAGAACATCTTGAGGCAAAATGTAGACACGGACGAGTTCGTCAAGAATTGTGAGACGTATCCATCGGTGGTCAAACAGGTCCACAAATGCGGATAGTGGCTGCGTATTCAGCAGACTTGTCTGAATTTCAAGGTCAAGAAAAGACGTAGTGTCGTGCAGTTTATCGCTCTTGAGAGTGAACAATTGCCAGTCTTTCACGCTGAGATCTCTCGGGGTCTGGCATGATGAATCAAGGTCATCTCTAGCGATCCGTAAGCATCCCGCCGGGATGTAATATTTCAACCAATCATCCATAGTCCATCTCACACCTTGGGCAGGTGCGGGGCGGTGTTCTCAATTTGCTAGTAGTGGGCTGAAGTTGATGGAAAGGAAGTATTGGTGCCGCATCTGCTGTGGATGAAAATTTGGGATGAACAGTGAGAAAGAAAAAAAAGAAAGCACCTTGACAATCTGATATCTGGGGCAAATCAGTTGGCTGCCTGGTTGCCTACGGGGTTTGGGCGGCGTTAAGAGGTTGCTGGAAACGGCAAGAGCTGAATGTGGGGGTGGGGCGTTCCTACACTAGTTGCCACCGGCACCTAGTATTACACTCAAGGACGAACGAGCATTAATGCAGCACAAAAACAGATGAAGAGTCCTTTGGTTGATGACCCATTTAGTGTATTTGAAAAATGTTCATTCAAAGTCACGCAGAACTTGGTTTTCTTGAAACACAATGATCAAAATTGATTGCACTCTGCTGGTTTCACTGTTTCCTACATGCGGCCAAGCCTCCAAGGGTCGTACTAAGTGCCGCGGACTGCATTCAACCCAAGCACGCTGTAGGCTTCCTAGGTTGTACATTAACCAGTAACATTGAAGTAGTTTGCATAAACTGGATCACTCAATCCCGCTGCCTTTTGAAAGTCGGCGACATTGAACCCGCTCCTCTTGTTCTGGAGCTGGCTGCTCGCCTCTTGAGGAATGACCCAGTTGGCGGGCTGCTCCCAGAGCAGATTGGTATAGCGATGAGGGTGCGGAGGATTCTCAGCTGGAGGTGCCGGGGCCTATTTTACACAATGCCAATGATTAGCCATTTCATACTAATATCGTCACAACTTGAGGGTTGATTCCAATGCTCGAGAATGACCCAAAGACTTACAAACCAAGACACTGGCCCTGTGGCAGTCGTAGTCAGGGTGTATGTACCGCTGCTAGACTTTTGACCCGTGGATTTAAAGTCGCGAAGAACCGTGTGCAAGTAAGTGGCCGGTTTTCCTGCTTGAGGGTTCGCAAAGTTTGTCGATCTATATAGGCGTTGGTCAGTAAACGACACCACATATCCCGAAAACGGAATGAATTAGTATTATCATCTCTGGTCGAATACAACTTACGCATCAAGGTCTATTTTCAAATTAGTATTACACTTCCTAAAAGCAGGGTGGCTTCAATATTACCAATCATCATCCATAGATACGAGCCATTGAGAGCAGTAGACGTGCCAATGCTAGGCTGTCTAGAGGTGTCTAAAGATGACTTTATCAGCAAATGATCTGCCACCGAGTAGCAAATCCCTTTTACCTGACTTGCTCAGGGCCGTTCCGGGAGGGTCCACAACTTTGGTGCCAAAGACAACATCGAGATGAGCCGTGACATTTGGTGTGAAGCCGGCTGGTGTTTGGGCAAGTGCTGAACGACATGACAGCAACAACGCCACTAGAGTGCTTAGATTCTTCATCTTCAATCCTTTGCAATTTCGTGTCGGGAGAGATCACGCATAAAGTGTGGCGTCAAAACTTCTGCGCTTCGTTGAATCATTTGTTGTCACATTCGCTTTCGCGCTGCGAGCAGCGACTCGGTTTATCTACATGGACGTTCAGGTATGTGCAACTCAAATAGGCCAATGGCAATGTCGACTTTGAAATGGAAGTAGGCCATATTAGACGCGGCAGATGGAGAGAATCTCTCATTCCACGAATTATCCGGCTTGGCGAATTGCAGTATAGAGTCAGATTCGCCCCACACAATAGCCGATAATATATTTCTTCAGATTGAGCCGCCTTGAGAAATCGGCATTCATTAGCCAGTCAGATTGATTCGCCTAATTGAACAAAAGTAACTGAAAATAGAAATAAGATCCCGGCAGAATAGAACGTCACGATACCCGACATATCATACTACCAACATATATGCAGTAGGACATGCCACCAATCTTCCACAAGCAATAGGTGCCAGACCAATGTGACTAGCTCACATATATTTTCTGTATAAGTTTGGGCCAAATTGCACCTTTTTTTTTTTCATTTTTCTTGTAGCATTTATTTGCCATAGGGGCAACTGTTTGACCGCTTCGGATTTCTTTGCCGGCTTTCAATTATTTCCAACAATGTATTTGTTGTTCGAAACATCAATTTTCTTTGTGGTCTTTGAAACAATCCATGAAAAGTCCAACCACCAGACAAAGACATTATGTGACTATGAATGTATTATAAATCGTCATGGGTGCACAGCTCAACTGGCCCGTTTCGGGGCATGGGTGAGCACAAAGAATATTGGGGAAAGTCCAAGACAGATCAATCCACCGATCTATTTAAAACAGTAAATAGGACAAAACATTATGTGTCTCTTGGTCAACACATACAAGACCTGCGCCTTATTCGGCCATCCGATCGATGACACCAATGCGCATGGGTTCGAAATGGTGCTTTGCGACGAGGCCGAAGCCAACAATGACACTTTTGGCGAGTGCAGCAGCGTCGAGACTCGTAATATCGCCGACTGTTCATATCCACTCTGTACCGAATGCGACGCGGCGGACAAGGAGATGCGTCGGCAAGTCGAGGCCATCTTGGAACTAAACGAAGAAGCTGGCGCCATCGAGACCCCCGTCGTCACCGAGGACTTTGTCCAGCGCCTGCGCGGCATACCTATCGATCGGAGCAGAGCGCCTGGAGTGTCTGTCGAGGATATGCTGCACTTTTTGCGACAGGGAACCATCAGGGATGTTCCCGAAGTCGACCAGAGACGAGCAGAGGCCTGGGCGAGGTGCAAGAGGCGGGAACTTGGCTCCAAAGGCGACCTGCCCACCACGACGAGACAAATGTTTGCGCATTGGCTCGTCATGGCCTGCAAAGTGAGACATATCATGGCTGCGAGGAGGCTTGCCCGCGCAGAGGGAGATGGCCATCGGGATATTTTGCTGGAGTCGTTGACCACTCAGACGAGTCTCGCCTCTGTCTACCGAGCTCGACTTGTAAATCTTGGTGTGTTTGAGAAGTACCTCCTTTTGGCCGGAATTTGTGAGTTCCCGACTCGTGCGACTTGGCTGTCATCCGAACTTGACGCCATTAGTGAAGAAGTCGATTTGGAGATATCGAAGACTGATCAGAAAGTAGATGTAGCCGATCCAGTCACAAGCGGGCGCGTGGAACTTTGATGCAGCGCGTCAAATAGAGACCACATGAAGGGATATATCATTTATTGGAACGCTTAAAGTAGATATGAAGGGTCTGTACAATAAACATAGATGTGTAAAGTATATAATAGCACAATGAATACATGGGGTTGGATTATTATTCACTCATGATTGGTTGGCATTACTAGTCCGAGAAAGTGCAAAAATTATATTACACAACTCAAAATACAAGTTTCAGACGACCGGTGCAATTTCTGTATCCGTTCTATTTGCAACAGATGAAGAAGAGCCTTGAAATGTGGTGTGATCAAGATGTTGCTTGGGATAGGCAAGAACGTATAACAGAGAATACTGGTGATTTGTAACTCTTACTCCAGTATCACTGACATGGAGAGAAGAGTGGAAATGTCATAAATCTGATTATTCATTTTATCCCCATCTCTAGTCGCTACGTCTAATCTAACAACAAAGGTAAATTAAATAAAAAAGACCCGTCTCTTTGCAACAGCCGCCCCGTGTTATAAAGATCGGGTCAATTTCGTCTGGCGGCTATGAATGGACGCGTCATTGGGGGTCAGCATACCACTATCCGTCAAAAGTCGTACCTGATAGGCCCGCTTAGTTTGGCCGCTGTATACGAGGTTCGGGTCGGCTTTCATACCGAAGTGAGAGATCCTGTGGGGTTACAAACTATACAGACCAGGTTTCCCCGCATAGCTACTATTCCACCCTTTCCTCGTGCCTGTATTAGTACATACATTAAGACCTCTCGCGACTGGATGGAGAAACCTGGAGCCGGCTTGTGCGAGTAACTTCTGCTCAAACTTGGAGTCTTGTGGGGTGCAATGCTACGTAACTGTCCGAGATGAGCTTTCTTGCATGTGTTAGGAGAGTCAGTCCACCGGAATTGCGATGGCATATATAAGTCTTGTCCCCGTGAGTCTATCGTGGTGACCTTTTCCTAGGCCATCTCGAGCACGGATACCGATTTTGAAAATGACGCCCTCAAGATCAGAAAGGATCGCATGGCTCACCACCGCGGCGATGGCATGGCTGCCGACAGCCAGTGCAGTCAATGCCAGGACATCGACTCCGCCCATGGGCTGGAACAGCTACAACTACTACGGATGCAGTCCCACCGAGGAGATTATTCACACCAATGCGCAAGGGCTCGTTGATCTAGGTCTCGCTGCTCTTGGGTACGTCTATGTCACCACCGACTGCGGGTGGCCCGCTCCAGACCGCGATTCCGAGGGCAGAATACAGTTTAATGAGGACTTATTCCCTTCAGGCCCCGTGGCGCTGGGCGAGTTCATTCACGGCCTTGGACTCAAGTACGGATTGTATTCGGGCGGAGGCTACTTGCAGTGCGGTAGCACTGACCTTCCAGCCAGTCTGGGTATGGCACCCAACTCGAAATTTCGCAAGTATAGAATAATATTCCAGCTAATATAAGTCAGGCTATGAGGAGATTGATGCACAGACTTTTGCTGACTGGGGTGGCGATTCACTGAAGTAAGTCACTCATTTTCTATCAGATGTACGCCTGAGAAGTTGTTGAGTTTTTGCAAGATATGACAACTGCTACCCAGTCAACAATGTTACAATGGCAGATTACGACTCGGCAGAGTCGGGTTCTCCTGCCCGATTCCAGACAATGGCAGCTGCCCTAGATGCTGTCGATCGCGATATCAACTACTTCGTTTGCCAGTGGGGAGTAGGTCAGGACGTTGGCGCCTGGTAAGTGATTCTTGCCTACGGAATATTGATATTTCAGTGAAAATGTGGTGGCAGAGACTGACAAATCATAAAAGGGCCTCTGCCATTGGCAACTCTTGGAGAATCAGCAATGATATATACAACGCGTGGCGAAGCATATGGCGAATTACCAACGAGGTGGTCCCGTACTACAAGTACACCACTGTCGGTGCATATGCCGACATGGACATGTTGATGTAAGTGACACAATGGGATTAGAGTATTCTTGCAAGGCACATAGAGCTAACAAGCATTCAGTGTTGGCCTCAAGGCTCTATCTCTCGAGGAAGAGCGCTTCCACTTTGGCTTATGGGCTATCAACAAGTCTCCTCTGGGAATTGGTGCCGCTCTCGACACTTCCATCACGCCACAAGATTCTTTGGATATTCTTTCCAATGCGGAAGTTATTGCCATCAATCAAGACTCGTTGGGTGAGCCCGTCAAGTTGACAAGGCGATACACCGAGGAGGAGTATGATTTATGGGCAGGAAATCTGTCAGATTTTCGAATCGTACTCGGTATTTCAAACTGGCGAAACAACTCTCAAACAATCAGTGTCGACCTGGCCTCTATTCTTGGAGTAGCCTCCGCGGATGTACGAGATGTCTGGGCTGCCTCAGACTTGGGTACCTTGTCGGGATCTCAGACATTCAACTTGGCAGGTCACGAGCTCAAGATCTTGGTCCTTTCCAACATTGCCTCTTCGAGCTCGACCCCCAAGGCTGCAGGATACTACAGCGCTGTCTCTGGTGCCTTGGCCGGCCAAGCCGCCGTGGTGACATGCTCAGCCAATACCTGCCTGCCTACCGGACAAAAGGTGGGCGACCTATACCCAGCGACATCCAGCTCCCTGACCATCTCTTCCGTCTCGGCCGCGACGGCGGGTACAAAGTTGCTTGGTGTCGACTTTATCAATTACGACATTGCGCTGGCTACCGCGTGGGACTGGGGTGACAACACGAGGAACCTGACTGTTAGCGTCAACGGCGAGCAAGCAAAGAGATGGGCCTTCCCCATCAGCGGAGGTGACTGGTCTGACACGGGACGTCTGCTGATCGAGGTCGATGGCTTCGCTGCGGGTGACCAGAATGAGGTTGTGTTTGCAGCTGTAGGAAGCAACCCGGCGCCTGACTTGGTTGGGTTCGAGATCTTTGAGTAAAAGTATCCATCGGCCAAGTCCCGCCAAGCTCCAACTTCATATACTTACCTAGGTTAGAGTTTTTGATTGAATGAGGTATCTCGTACTTTTGTCCACGTTATATTACGCGAGATGTCAACATGTATCCACGCAGTTCCGCGCAAGTGTTGTAGTAGTCCTTGTTTTGATGCTGCATAGACAACGTCGAGAGGCTTATTTTCAAAGTCTAAATTCGTTATTATATGTGATTCCGCCTAGGTTGTGTGTTTATTTGTGCTTTCTATAGAAGTTACAAGGTAGTCAATTTGTTCACCATCATCCAAATCCATCACTGTGACGCTGGTGTCATTGTAACTATTGGTGTGGCTAAATCTATAATTCGCTTGAACTGGAACACTTTATCGAATGAACGTATTCCCTCGATTCCTTGGTACGAGACTAATTGTTGATGATTTGCGGATTAGCACAGTGTGCTTTAGAAGCAATACAATCTAATGATTGATTCCAAGAGCAGCTTGGGGAGGATATTAGCAAAATAATATGAATCGGATGACAGGCTGTCAGAGGATGATTTAATTGAAATCTGAATGTGACCAATGTTGTAATTTATGCTTCTGATACATGAATGTTCCTCTAACAGTACTTGGGCTATGACAACATTGAATGTATACCAGGTACGCGGGTACTTGAGTTGACCCACTAAAATTTGGTAGCTCGTGCTGTTCACCCGCTGAGCTTTCATGTCACCCATTTGGCTTTCAAGAACGATCCCAAGCTTCGTACTTTCACTTCGCTCCATCACTCTTTTCTTTTACGCACCGCCAAGATGATGCACCCGTCGCGGCAAGCGTATGTCGAAGACGCCCAAGAAGTCAGTGAATTTCCATTACCATGTCTTTTTCTACCGATGAACTGCCACTAACTTTTCACTAGAGCCGGGGCATCAGCCTGGACGAGCTTCCTACCGACCATGACTACGACCTGCCCACGGCGACCGCCGGCATCGCGCCGGAAAAGGCCTCGGCCATCCTCTCTCAGTTTGACCGCAAGCGTTTGGCCGCGAGCATAGCGGTCCCAACCGACGATGGACGTGTCCGGGCCAAGCTGCGTGAGATGGGTGAGCCTGTCACACTCTTTGGCGAGGGCCCTGCGGACCGACGAGACAGATTACGCGAGCTCATGACGGTGCAAGTGGAAAAGGCTGCCGCAGCCGGCGAGAGCGCCGATGTGGATATGGAGGATGTGCCCGAAGACGAGGACGATGCCGAGGACCAAGAGGAAGAGTTCTACACACAAGGCAGCGATGAGCTGCTGCGCGCCAGACAAGACATTGCGAGGTTCTCGCTTCCGCGCTCAAAGAAGCGTCTAGAAAGCTTAAAAGAGGACAGCACAATTCAACTGCGCACGCACGTCAAATTCAGAAAAGAAATCAGGGAGCGCATAAAGCCCTTTGAGTTACAAGGAAGTCAGACAGCCGGCGACAGGCACGTCAGTATGACACGAATAGCACCAAATGGAAACTTGGTTGCAGCCGGCAATTGGGGCGGCGGTATCAAGCTCATCGAGATCCCTAGCATGGAGGAAAAGGCCACACTACGGGGCCATACAAATAAGATTGGAGGACTAAGCTGGTTTCCAGGCGCAACTTTACCAGAGGCAGGTGTCAGTCAAGAATCGGTCAACCTAGCCTCAGGAGGCGCGGAAGGACAGGTCAACCTTTGGAGCCTGACGAAAGATACACCATTAGCAACGCTACAAGGACATGCCCAACGCGTTTGCAGAGTAGAGTTCCACCCTTCAGGTCGGTACCTGGCCAGCGCAAGCGAAGATACGACGTGGAGGCTTTGGGACGTGCAGACGGCCCAAGAGCTGCTGCTTCAAGAAGGCCACGCCAAGGGCGTCTTTGCTGTGAGCTTCAATACCGACGGCTCATTACTAGCAAGCGCGGGCCAGGACAATATTGGTCGAGTGTGGGATCTGCGCACCGGAAGGACCATTATGATCCTGGATGGACATCTAGATGGACACAGCAAGCCAATCTACGGCCTCGACTGGAGTTCTGATGGACATCGACTGCTAACAGGTTCGGCGGATGGATGGGTCAAATGCTGGGATGTGAGAAAAGTAGCAAGGACTGGCGGCATTGGAGCGCACACAAGCGCAGTGGCAGATCTCAGATGGTATAAAGGCCTAGACGATCCTCTGTTGGGTACAGTCTCGCCAGGGCTGGACGAGAAGGGCGTGCGCCAGCCAAAGAAGACGAGCACCATTTTTGTGACGGCAGGATTTGACAAACAGGTCAAGGTATTCTCTGCAGACGATTGGTCACTCATCTCAACGCTCGATGGGCACACTGGCCCAGTTGCCAGTGTGGATATAAGTCGAGACGCCAGATGGATTGTGAGTGGCGGACATGATCGCACAGTCAAATTATGGGGTCGTAACGACGGTGAGGCGCTCTGATTACTCTGTCCGAGGAGAAAAGTTTAGATACCCAAGATCGTAATAAAAACTCCAAAAAGACTATGAGCAGCATACATGCATGGCCTGGCTGCCTAGGTGCTGATATGTTACCTATGCAGTCTTCAGAGGATTCAATCTCCTAGGTTAGCTGCATAGTGCCTAACCTTAGGTAGGTACAATACATAGTGCCAGTTCTGAGTGCCCCACTTTCAGTCCGATAAGCGAGCACGGACCCCATCAATCGCGGTTGGTTGCTGCCCGCCTGCCGCCACACTGGACTGGCGCCGACCCGATGGGAAAGAATGAGAGGCGAAGAAAGACCCACTGGGATGAAGGGTCCATTGACAGCACGACGTCGTCAACGCAGAGGATGGCCCTAGGATAAAAAGATTGGTTCGATTTTTGGTGTTTTTAACCCAGACAGCCCCTCGCTCAGTCTGGCATCTACATATCCTTTGCCCTTGCACTTGGCCTTGTGCACCAATACGGAATACTCCAGCACACCAATGACGCTCAAGCTCGCGCGAGCTGAGACACGAGCCGCCAACCGCCCTCACACGCTCAACGTATTTGGTCGCTCCTGAGTCGTCGACGACCAGTTCAGAAACACCCGGCGCCCGCAAGACCATGGCTAGTATTGATCGCTACCGACCGCCGGGACGTGAGTCCTACCAGCCGCCGGCGAGACCTGTGAACACCAGCTCCCATTCCAGCCGCCCGTCCAAGTCACCCGCAAAGCGACGCGACGTACCACCGGCTGCTCCATCGCCTCCCACCCAAGTACCATACTCTACTCGGACTTCCTCGCCGCGCCAAAGCTCGTCGCAGCGTACTGGCGGCCAGTCAACACCGCGCACCACGTTGGATCCGGCCAAGATGGCTGAGAAACAGTGGTTCTTCACCGAGGATGAGGTCCTGAGCGCTCCGAGCATCCTAGAGGGCATGCAACCGGCCGAGGAGAGACTTCGACGAGCCAAGGGTGTCAACTTTATCTACCAAGCAGGCACTCTTCTCCAACTTCCTCAGACTACATTATATGTCGCAGGCGTATACTTTCATCGATTTTACATGCGTATGAGCATGGCCGAGGAGAGGGGCGGCATCCATCACTATGTGAGTTGCTATGCGTTGCTATCCTCATCTCACATACAACTAACGAAATGACTGCTCCCAGAACATTGCGGCAACTGCCCTGTTTCTAGCAAACAAGACCGAGGAGAACTGCCGCAAAACGAAAGATATCATCATCGCCGTCGCCCGGGTCGCCCAAAAGAACGCCAAGTTGATTATTGACGAGCAATCAAAAGAGTACTGGCGTTGGCGGGATAGCATCCTGCACAACGAGGAAATAATGCTCGAGAAGCTGACCTTTGACCTGATGGTGGATGCTCCCTACTCTCAGCTTTACAAGGCCCTGGAAGCCATTGGCTGTATTCACAACAAGAGCCTGAGGCATGCTGCTTGGGCCTTCTTGAACGACTCTTGCCTCACCCTCCTCCCACTTCTTATGGACGCTCGCAGCATTGCTATTGCTAGCATATACTTTAGCAGCATTTATGCCAAGGAGCAAATTGATGACATCAACGGCAAGACCTGGTGGACTCATTTGAATGCCAATGAGGAAAAGATTTGCCAAGCCGTTGAAGTCCTCCGCGCGTTCTACGTGGAAAATCCTCTGAAGAAGCCCGACAAGGAAAACCCATACCAAGGCAGCCCCGAGTTCAAGCTGGAGCACTCTCGTAAGGCAGGTGAGGGCTCGAGCACCAATCCTACGCCACTTACAGATCGCGACACGCAAAGTCCAAAAGTCCGACCCAACGGTAGCGAAAGTCGTGACGCTGTCTCTGCCGCCGTTGAGGAGGCTTCTCAAGCCCCTGGCGACTCTGATGCAGCTTTGAAAGAAGCCGCAAACATCCCAGCTGTGCATCCTCCAAATGGCAATGATCCAGGAAGTCCCAGGAAACGCCGTGAGGTTGATTCGCAACTGTCCGAGTCACAGGAACAGAAGCGACAGCGCATGAGCAGTGACGATGAGGGTGAAGTTGAAGAGTAGAGCTCGGAGGAGAAACCATCATCATCGTCCTCGAGCAAAGCCATGTCTCGAGCCAGCTCAGATGAGGATTCACCGTTCTTGCTTGAGGATGTGGCAAGGTCTCTCGGGTTATTGGGTGTTTCGCCAGAGTCGAGATTCATATGACTACCATACGAAATTCGATCGAAATAGGATTCCCAAAGATAAAGCATATCTCATAACACATCAGCATCAGTACACATACCGGTGTGTGTAAATAATCAGACAACGACAAACGCTCCAAAGTTACTGTCGGGAAATTATGGTGCTTCATGGCAATATATGCCAAAGAAAGGCCAGACGAAATAATTGTTGATGACTGGGCGAGCAAGGGCTCGTACCACTTGATCAGCATTCATGTATTCACCTAGGGGAGTTGGAAATGATTCACCGGCGTTGAGGCAAGAAGCTTCGGTCCAAGAGTGCCTCAATGGCATCATGGCACGGATTGGAGTTCTAGGGGTCTTTCCAATCTAGCATTTTCACAGTACAGGCTAGTTCTCGTTCGGTACACGGGGTTCAGCGCAAGATACCAATTGGAAGGAGATCATTTGCAGTCGCGCAATTCCAGGTTAGGTTTTCAAGCATCGAGGTGGTTTGATGCATACGAAAGAATCCTTACGAGATAGATCACCCTGTTTGTATGTCAATAATACTCTTTGTAAAAAAATGATTTAAAAGCTATAGGCGGCAAGGTTCCATCTTGTCGAAAGCTTCTGCAGCTGCTCGTTATACCTTCATTTAATGGACCATCTAGGTTCTTCTTTGTTGATGGCACTACGCAACTGAACCTGGTCTTGCTTCATGTCCATTTTGTATTTCTTTCTTTTTCCTCCTTCCTTGGGTTACAATCATCCTTTGCTCCGTCGCAACTCCTCGAGTGTATCTAAAACATCGATCCAGTTGGAGCATTCCACCAGCTTTATTCTTTCCTTCTTGCCTAGCAGTGCCTTTTTATCGGGTCCATATCCGGGCCCTGTCATTTCGCCTAGGTGGTGGACAGCCAGCTTGAGCGGCAGTGGTGCCTTGGCCACCTTTTCCAGAAACACATCGACGGCCTCCCAGGGGCACGTCTCATATCCTGCGAAAAGGGCCGGGTTCGCCAGCAAGGCGCGCGCCGACATGAGGCCGCGTAAGTTGGGCAAGTTTGGCTTTGTTCTCGTCTGCTGTTGGTCTTGTTTGTGCATCTCGCCAGCCTCGGAGACGTGCGCCGTCGAGGTAAAAGTCGGGGCCGGATCGACGAGATGGGATGTGTAGGGAAGGGTGCTGAGGGTAAAGACGTCGCCGCTGACCAGAATGGGTACATCACGACCATACTTTTCCGTCAAGATCTCGAGAGCCTCAACGCTGATTGGTGTCCTCGACGGTGTGCTCCGCGTGCGCGGGTGAATGGTCAGCCAGTCAATATTGCGGTTATTGCCGCCGCCGCTGCTAGTGTCACCCAGCACCGTGGTGATGAAATCCATGGTGCGGCGGAGGTCCTTGTGCACACGAATCTTGACGCTGACGCTGCGGCCCCGCGGGTCGTCGACCGAGGCGTCGCGGTCCACGGCCCAGCCGTCGCGCCGCAGCCGCGCCCGCGTCTCGACCACCATGTCGCGGACCAGCTCGCGGCGTTCCATGAGCGCCGCGCCCAGCGTCTCGGCGCACGCCCACGACTGCGGGCATCCGCAGTTGAGGTCCACGCCGCCGGCAAACGGGACCGCCAGACTCGCGGCCCGCGAGAGCTCCAGCGGCGAGTTGGATCCGAACTGCACAATTGTGTGTGGTTGCGGCCCCCTCGTGGACACGGTCAGGTCGCTGTCCCGTGCAAATTGGTTCCGGTTGAACTCCTTGGCCAGAATCATGGGCGACCAGCACAAGTCGGTGCCATAGTGCTGGACTGTTTGGCGAAAGGCAAGCTATAATGTAATTGTTAGTCCTCTGCGGTGATAGATGGACAATGAGAGGAGGATAGATGAATTTGAGTCGAACCTTGCTATACCGCACCATAGGTGCACAGGCGTATAGATAGCGTCCTTGGGATTTTGCAAGATCGAATATCTTGAGTGGACTGCAGAGTGCATTCTGTGTTAGTCAAAGTAGATATTGCTACATTACAAAATGTACAAAGCTTGAGCAAGTATTTTGTGAGAGGATTATTGATCGATGAAAACCAGCCAGGCTCACCTACTGGACCGTTGCGTGGAGGGCATCCGAGCCCCCATCGTGCGACTCCATGCTATCGTCTCGCGGTTGGCAATGCAGCCTCACCAGAAAGGTGTTTTAGTGATACTGGTATCCAGGAAATAAATGGATTCGTACCAGGTATCAAAGTTGCAGGGTTGAGATCATGATGGTGGAGCATATCAATCAGACTTCTTACTGGCTAGCAGGAAGCGGGACTGTCGCCTAGATGCATTCATCCTTGTAGATGCATAGAATCTTCAACATATATGATTGATTCCAGCCAGCAGGAAAAATATTGGTTGAACATTACTCTTCAGGGCCCATTAAAACAAAGATCTCAATGCACCAGTGTAATATTCTTAGAGTTGATGCTCAAGGATCAAAAAATCATCCATGAACAGGTTACTTGCGTGACACAGCAGCGCGTAGATGACGTTGTAAATATGTTGCTAACCGCATCAGTCTTGCGGGCAATTCTTTCAAATCGGGACTCCTGAATTCCTTACATAGGGAAAGGATATAATGCTTTCTCGGAAATAGGAAAGAAAACATGACCAAACATGAAATAAGTCAATCAAGTCGGACACGGAGTATAGATCAATAACAACTCCGTCATGTCTTTTGGGCTTGTGGTTGACTAAGCCGGGCGGGTGTTGTCCACGCCATTTTATCGGCCGCCTAAAGTCCGCAGATTTTGGGCGCTCCCGAGGGTCAAACGGTTCCCGTGGCTTAGCGCACCAGAGGCACCATGCGTAAATATCGAATTTCTTTTGCAATTGTCGGGATTTCATATGTTTAAGGGGAAAAAAATTAGAATTGTTTTAATAAGGACATTTACAGAAAGTGGAATACATCATGTTGTGTTTCTGGATAGAGGTTAGAAGCAGTGAAGCAAAAATGGAAATAATGTGAAGGATCAGTATAACACTGATCTGACAGGGATCGGATTTGCAAACTTGAAGATTCTAAAGCCGACAGTGAGAAAATACTGGCTACGGGTAGCGTATACCTTAACGCAAGCTGAGATTGGTCGATGAGCTCCGCAGACGTCAATGCCGGGCTTAAGGTCCGTCGCAGTTCAGAGGTTATCTTGGCAATTTGACGACATGAGTCCTGCTTCGTGGACTGCGCAATATGAACATCACGAAGATAATCGTGACTTAATGGCATTGATAGTGGATATCTGGGATTATCTCCGTCGATGGGCCGTGGTCGATATTTGAAAATGGAGGCGTGGGACTACGTATAGATCTAGAGCTATATATGAGGGCATTGTCCAGGCCTAGTTGGAGGTGCTCCGATAACAACAGAACAAGATAGAACTCAAATTCACTACTGAGCTTTATTAACCCCGGTTATTGCTATCAAACTGACATCACGACATCTGCCCCTCACAAACACTTCATTCGCAACACCATTTCCCCGCCTGAAAATTATCAACAAACGTGACGATATGCCTCAACTTGTTGGAAAAGAAATTGGCCCTATCGGCTATGGCCTTATGGGTAAGTATTTCAACTTTAACTTTCACATAAAAGTGACTTACTGAGCGGCTTGAACCACATAGGCTTCACATGGCGCGCAGAGCCAACCCCAACGGATGAGGCTATCGAGACTATGCGCGCTGCTCTAGAAGATGGCCTCAATTTTTGGAATGCAGGCGAATTCTACGGCACAGCCGAGTACAACTCGATGCATCTGCTGGAGCGCTACTTTGCAAAGTATCCCGAGGATGCCGACCGAGTCGTGCTCTCGGTCAAGGGAGCAGCGGGCAGCCACGGAGGCGGCCCGGACGGGTCGCCCGAGGGGATCCGGCGCTCTATTGACAACTGCATCACGCTGCTCAAGGGCCGCAAGAAGATTGACATTTTCGAGTGTGCCCGCCGCGACCACAAGACGCCGCTCGAGGTCACGTTTGACGTCATGAACAAGGAGTACGTCCAGACTGGAAAGATTGGCGGCATTGGCATTTCCGAGGTCAAGGCCTCGACGTTGCGCGAGGCAGCCAAGATCACCAAACTGGCTGCGGTCGAGATTGAATTTTCACTGTGAGTAGACAAATTTGAAAGAACGACAAAATGATTTCGTTTTTAACATTATGCTCTAGATTCTCTACAGACCCCCTGCAAAACGGTCTCGTGGCAGCTGCCAAGGAGCTCGACATTCCCATTGTCGCCTACTCACCCCTAGGTCGCGGCATCCTGAGTGGACAGATCAAGACGGTCGAGGAGATTCCTGAGAACCTGCGCATCTATCCTCGGTACCAGCCTGATGTGTTTCCCCTCAACCTCGAGCTCGTCAAGCACATTGAGACCATTGCCGCCAAAAAGAGCGTCACCCCCGCGCAGCTTTCCATCAACTGGATCCGGGCGGCCGGCGCGAAAGCTGGCGTCGTGGCCATCCCCATTCCTGGAGCCACCAAGGCTTCTAGGGTGCATGAGAACTCTACGCTGGTTGAGATCACGGATGAGGAATACTCGGAGCTGGACGCTATTTTGAAGAAGATTGATATTGTGGGAGCACGCTACCCTGATTTTATTCCTATGGACGGCTAAGAGGATGGGGTTCAGGAAAGTTGCACTGGTCATGGTCTGTCAGCAGTTGGATTCCTTATCGTACATGAATAGTAGAATAAATGAATGAAATTGCTCATAAATCAGGTCAAGAGGTTATCCACCGTTTCGACCCCGAAGGGTCTTTTCAGAATTGCAGAATTCTTGAAGTTAAACATCATATAGAAGCAAACCAGGGAAACGAATCAAGAAAATCGACTCACCTGTAATCGAACTGCTAAGCCATTGCGACTTGTCATTCAAGGCTGTCGGCAACGTACTAATATCAGATGCAACGAGAACAACTTTGTTCCGTGCTCAACGTGCGTCGACGTGCTTTGGACCTCAAGGCTGTTACGATGCAACGGATCATACCGCGATCAAGGTCCCTCACGATAACCGACATCTCACATTGACCGGCGCTTGCGGGCGTGTCATCTTGGCTCCGCGCGGCGAGTGCTGTGGTGATGAAAGATTGAAGTTGCAAACAGGGCAGCGGCTCAAAATTTTTGGCTCACTTGGCAGTTTGTGGGCAGGGATCTGATCTTACCCACAGTGGTGGAGTGAAACTTGATATAGCGATTTTCGCTTTGATGGAATTTAATTGCTCAATATGACACACAGATATCGTATCCAGAAGCGATTATGCAAGTGAGATGATACCACTATACATAAGGCTGGTCCCTGTATTCTCCAGCCCACATCCGTACCCTCCCCCTTACGCATCCGTACACTCCCCCTTCTACAAGTACACACGCACATAAGCAGATTACCATATACCAGATAGCGAAGGGCTCACACCGCCCCTCGAACTCCCGGCTAACCCTAAAAACCCTAATACTAATAACTAAGCCCTAATAACTAATCCTAATGCATCTGCGCATTTTTCCTATTTTTCTTGGTTGAGAAATCTTGGATTAATGGTGTTTTGAGGACATGTATCTTTTTGCGTGGCTTTCGCTCTAGTACAGTGTGGCGGGGCTGCGGCTGGTGCAGTGCACGGCCGTTTTTTGTATGTAAAAACCGACCAGGGAGGGTACGGATGCGTAAGGGGGAGGGTACGGATGTGGGCTGGTATTCTCTAGTGAAGGTCTATTAAAAATGCCGGATATTATCTACGTATTCTTCTACTCGTGGCATTTTAGTCGCAATCTGCCCCATATCGCAGAAATGGAGAGGGAGACTGGGGGTACAATTTAGCAATCGTCGCATTCCCGACCGTATCAATTTCGAGCTGCAGAAGTCCCCATGCATCAAGGCCTCTTGTCTGTCGGTTACAGGCCCGAGCGTTTACCAAATGTACAGAAGGTTTTCTGGCTTGCAGATTCCAAAGTAAAGGAATCATTCAAGGTTTTCCAGGATATATAACTCGACGATACTACCTACCTACATTTGCGAAACTCAATTGTAAATAAAGACAATTTACCGTTTACATGGGGTGCAAAGACGAGCAGCAAACAACTCTCATCAGTCGGTAATCTGGATCTCTGACCCGCCGGGACGAAGTTCAAGACTTTCGAGAAAAGTTTGGACGAGCATCCCTGTTGCTTGGCAGCTTGCTAATAAGACGGCCCCGGCCACTGCACATGTGGTTTGCACTGGGGGGGCAAGGGAGGGAGAGGGATCCAGCAGGGCCGCCCCCCGGCTAGAGCCTAGCACTTTGCTGCTAGCACTACACCCTTTTGCCTGCAAGGGAGCTACCTTATTAGAGGGAGACGATAATCCAACTAAACCTCCCCTGATGGGGTCCTGTAGAATGACATTGATGAGCGAAATTTTTGGGAGTGTTAAAGTGCAGATCATTCGGACGCTCACGTTGTAGCTCATCTCGGAGGATGCTGATGGTCTTGAACGGTACCAACCCGATTCTGTCAAGAGCTCCATTTTCATTTTTCCTTTTCTTCTCCTTCGTTTCTTCAAACGGCTGGGCTGGGCCTTGGAAAGAGGCGCTTTTTTCATGTGTCCTCCTGTCGTCCTTGTACCTGTACTACACAGTATGCCATCCCACCATCTTGTAAGCATATCAAAAGATGTATGCTATAGGGCTATAAGTGTTGATCTTGCGCATGACTTTCCACATTAACATGTATGATGTCGTGGTAATAAGCCGGCAAGTCATTCCCGTTCCTTGACGACTAGACGGTGCGAGATGTTCTTCCCTAGCCGTTCAAGTCTCGTCTAACTGTGAGTCTGCAGCTCGGGAGGACTGAATCATGCTTCATGAATGGTCCTTTTCAGTCGAGCGGCGCACCGCTGTGGCAGCTAAGAACTGCCGGGAGTGGAAGCCAAGTGCGTAGTACCAGGCCTTGCCTCTCAGGCGAAGCTAAAACGAGACACCAAGAAGATAATCCAGGCTTTGCCAGGCAAAGATCGCAGCACCGAAGCAGAACTGAGAGAAGACCAATTGACTCCAGCAAGTTGAATGGAGCCCACCCTTTCGTCCACCCAGCGCACACCCTGTCCCACCTCATCAGCACCCTGTACACAGTAGTACGTAGTAGGAGGCCCCGCAGGCCCAGGAACCAGTCCAGGTCGTGCAAGGTTCAGGGGATCGCAGTGCTAAGGTAGGTAATAATTGGATTTGGACATGGCTGCGGGGGTCGATCAATTGATTCTCACTGCGCTTTCGCCAATCATGGATCATGTCGTGACTCTCGTTCTTCCCCCCGGGCGAATTTCCCTATTATCCTCGAGAGAACTGCAATGAGCTGGGGACGAAGGTTTTTGGCTTGCTCGTTGGCTGGCTTCTGCTCACATATCGACCGGTAGCTGCTGTAGTGTTGCGGCAATCCATGAGAGCAGCCAGTCACTGGTACATTATTCTGTACGTGTACACACAGTGCTGGCAGATTACTAGATTACAGACACTGCCATCCTTTCTTGCCTCTTCTTTTCTTTTTTGCTGCTACCAGGCTAGAGATTCCAGACTGTCAAAACTTCAGACGACATCTACTCGACACGAGCTTTTTCTGTATCGCATTATGCTGTGCTCTTCCGCGCAGCACGATATCCTCGTTTTGTTTTCAACGACCCCTGGTGCGCTACCTTGATCTAAGCTCTCACTCGCTCTATCCTTCGTACCTTTTTTTCTTGCTTCCACATCCTGGGGCGTTTGCGCAGCCAACTGCATGCGCCTGCCGCAACCTTAAAAGAGAAAAAGAGTGCGTAATACATTTGGGCAAGACCGGGCGTGGGCTACCGACCATACAATCAGCAGCTGCCATTTGGTTGCTTTCCTTGAATACTCTTGGGTGAAATCGCACCAATCGCTCAGCGATCAGACAGACACTCGACACCACCTACGCACGCACGTACACACACCTATTCGCTTCCCGCGCGCGGGACGGCTCCAACTATTCCCGTATATTCTGTCAAAAGTGTCTTGGCTGTCTTGCATACGATAGCGGGCAATCGGAAACGTTGCAGTACACAACCGATGCGCCGCTTCTGATCCCAAACAGGAACCCGAGTTTCTTAATTGGGGACTGGGGGGTCGCCCGCAGGAAGCAGTCGCACAACAGATCCAGCTGGGACGCGCGATAGACGAACCCGGCCTCGGCAAGCAGGCAGGCAAGCAGGCAACAAAAGTAGCTTTTTCTTTCTTAGAGCAGGGCCGAGTTTACTTGCTGCAAGCCAGCCATGGCCGCACAAATGGCCATGTATGCCCCGTCGCACGGGAAGACAGGATCATCGGGCTCGATTCCTCCTTATCCACAGCCACCTTCGCCCACGCTCACGAATCCCGACATGATCTTGCCCGACCATCTTCCTGACTCCCCCGACCGGTCGCGGTCGCCTTTAATGATGTGGAATAACGGCGGCTTCGACTTGGGCGTCTCTGCCTACAACATGAATGTGGCCCACGCGCCCACCACGCCCATCATATATGGAAATGGCACCATGTTGTCAGATATCGGCGAGGTCACAGAGGCCGAGAGTACAGTTGGCGGACCCGTCAAGTCGCCGCGCAATGGTTACTACAAGGCTGGCTTTGGCGTGAGGCAGTCGTCCAACAACCCCGCCTATGAGGCCGCCAAGAAGAAGAAAACGAAGAAGTCGGAGCCCAAGGTCATGTCACGAGATCGGGAAAGACGCTTGTCCATGGAATCTACCAGCACGATTACGAATGGCGACAACCCCGGAACTTTTGCCGACTTTGACGACTCCGTCAGTGTTGTGGATAGCAACTTCCAGGGTGATGATGAGGAGAGTGTTGCCGACTCGTATGTCTTCTATGATGGTGCCGACGAGAGGACGCCAGAGGAGGAAGCTGCTCGAGAGGCCGAGGAACGTTACTCTACGGCATTGAGTCGCAGGGCAGAACAAATTCTTGCCAATGCTAAGCGGAGATTGACAGTAAGTTCAGAGCAAACCCTTTTTTGCTGTCTTCCGACAAAGACTGCTCGGCAAAGATCGTATACAGGACTGACGCAAGGAATAAGAATATGGAGGGTAATCTGAACCGAGCTCGATCGTCATTGTCAGTGGATTCGGGTGGTTCAGAGGCATCTCCGACACCATATTCCAGGCCAGGAACTGCTCTACAACGACACCACGACTCGGGGCCACCAAGGGGTTTCATTGGACATAGTCGAATCTCGAGCGAAAATGGCCTGCTAAACACAAACGACTTCAAACCTGCCACTCTATCGCCAAGATCTTCAAGCGCACTTGGTGTGACAGGCTCCTATCAGCAGTTGTTACGAAGTTCTTCTTTTCGGAGTGCAGAATCTAAGAGAGACAGTCCTCCGAATGAAAACCACGTCAACTCAGTCTATGGAAATGCAGCATACACAAAGAGCAAAGTCTCCATGCACGACAGCAAGTACACCCTAGAGCAGCTCGGTGAGGATGATGCTTCCCGACCGGCAGTACCTACACAAGATAGCCTCGAAGATGCCAAGCTGGATACATTCCTTAACCCAACTTTTGGCTCTTACGATGACAAAGGACTTCGGAGATCTGCTTCCACTGCACAAATGCGCGACATCAAGGATCACATGGCCGAGCTCAAGGGTAGACTTTCAAGTTTGAGAGATCAAGCTCGGGCAGATAGCATGAAACGACGTAGTGTACAAAGCCTGCGTTCTGCCAGTCCTTTTACTCACGCACGGGAGCTCAGTTCGGACAGCAAGATTGAGCTGCCAAGTGGCAAGAGCATGAAAGACATCAACAAATGGAACGACGGAGTAGAAAGTCTGCACGAGAGTGATATCGGCGATGATGAGGACCAAGAAATAAACGACAACATGTCCATCATCAGCGACTCTATATACTCTGAACAGGAGGCCATGTCGCCACGAACTGGTTGGAATCAGGACACCGAAACGAGATTCGCAGAAGCAATTACCACCGACTATCCCGCAATGGCCAATGGAGGGGCAGCGCTTGACGACGATCTCGAAGACATGCGAACTGAAGACGGCTACGATGATATTGAAGACGACGAGACCGACTTCCAAGATGTCATGAGTGAAGGAGGCGAATCGCTGTACCATGACACTGTACAGCACCAGGTTTCTCACGAGGATCGTGAAGATGCATTTGATTATGAGCACTTTTTCCTCCACAGCGCCATGGGCAGCATGACGCAGAGGAAACTGACACGGTCACGCAGCCGCGGCAGCCGGGCCAGCTTTAGCTCAGAGGACTCTGTTGAGACGACTCGTGGACCTACCATTAATGGCGAATATCAACGCGGCCGGAGAGGTAGCAATGCATCTCTCTCTAGTGTGGACTCCTTCCTCACGGCAACCGAAGGCAGGATCACTAGAGCAGAGAATAATGAGGGCATGGAGTACTTTCCAGCACAGGGAACCACCGCGCCTAAGAGGACTCGCTCGCACACCCCTAACAAGAGCAAACGAATCACTTTGGACTTGGGCAGGCCGACTTCGCATACTGACCTGAGTCAACCTCGCGCCACGCTGATACAAAGGCCTCAGAGCAGTGCAGCTACGTACATGCATCGTCCTTCGGTCTCGTCCCTGGGTTCGGCTGGTACGAATAGAAGTTTTCCGCTGGTCAACCGTCCGAAGCCCAATGGTGTCCTGACCCCTTGCGAGTCACCGGACCAAGGGCTTAAAAAGATCTCCGAGACTCTTATGAGTGAGACCGCGAGCCTTTGTGACAGCATCAACCTTGGAGAAAAGCCCATCGGGCAGCTCGAAAAGGAAGATCAAATGCTTGTTGAGCGAATGGTTGCCAGCCTGGGCAAATGTGTATTGGGTCTTTCAGAAAATGGACGCGCAGGTTCAGAGAGTCGTGTCTTTAGACGACGAATTGAAGCTGCAAGGCAAATTCTGGAAGGAATCCAACCTGTGTAACCTTTTCACGTCCCAAGCCGCCGAGTTCCTTGCGAGAGACAAAGTGTATTTCACATGATATACCTTGAAACACGCTCTCGAACTCTTCCAACCATCAAATGAAGCTATCTCCTCGAGTCATTCCAGCACCCGGTAATAATTTGGAAACTCCCGTTCGGTGTCTTTTCCGGGTGCTTGGAAGCTACTGGTGATGGACTGGTTGCCCACTGTTCTGGTTCTGGTGGCAAGGGTCACATAATAATACTGGCGTTGAGCGATATGACGTTTTTATTCTGAGCATTCACGTGGGAATGGGCTGGTACGTAAATGGGCGGCGATAGAGGCGCATAATCTCTCTCTTACTTTTAACAAATGTACACTTCGATACCCCGGGCCTAGGAGGCGTTACCAGAGACTACCGTTTACAAGCGACCTCCTGCTTTCAAATGTATTTACTTTATTATGGCAGATCATTTCACGTCTAGCCCAGTACAACAATCATACTGCAGCGGCATGAAAGAGCGCTGATAATAACTAAGAACTAAATGCCACGCAGACATATACGTGCTTATCTATAATACAATAATCATCTCCGGAGACTGGCTGGGGAAATGTTTACGAGTCCTCGGGCGTTCATTGACGACCTAATGTCATTCATGCAAGCGGACGACCGCAGCCATTGCGCATTCATACATAGATACGTACGCACATGTATGTAATGGATCCAATGTCGAGGCTAGAGAATGTCCCCACATTGTATACACCCTTAGAGCATCTCGAAATGCGGACACCAGCCCACATCAGCTGCACAATGCAAGATCGTATCGAATTTCAGATCTCTTTGCAGCACCTAGGGTCAAAACTGCATAGGCTACATGTAGTTTAATCTTAGTCTTCTTTTCCGACTTGTCAGCTCTGGGCCAACGTACACGTGGTTTCTCTGTGTTGCCGATGATCAAACATGGGCCCTCATCTAGATGCGCCAAAAGCTACGATTTAGGGCTTGAAGTCAATGACGTAACGGGTCTAAGTCAACCCGTCATCAACACTAGCCCAACGACCAGCCTTTGGGAATGTTGATAGTACTATAATTATGTGTACATGTGTTTTTTTTTTTTTCGTAGCCCATGAAGAAGACATAGATGAGAGCTCACAAGTAGAAAGGCGCTCTCTGTTTTTAATTTTGCGTACTTTCAAGTCAAGTCAATGGCTTATAATACATTTGATCGCGACATCGAACGACAAGGTACCTCACACATGGCTCTAAACGGACAAAACGGCCAAAATGGGCAGAATGGACATGGAAAGTCTGCAGATGGACGGAAGCGTGTACTAGTCGTCGGCGCTGGCGCTGCTGGGTAAGTTGCGCTTGCAATGCAGCCGAATCTGGCTTGCTGACAGGACGTGAAATGTAGCATGTCCACTGCCTATCACTTGTCGCAGCATCCAGAGAAGTTTGACGTGACTCTGATTGACGCCGTCGACTACTGCGGTGGCCAAGCATTCTCCATTCCCATCGACAAGGAGCGCCACGGTGCATCGTGGTGTAACCAGGGCGTCCAGGGCGGCTCGTACATTTTCCACCACACCACGACCATGTTTGCGAGGCAGGGATATCATGCCGATCCTGTAAACTTGCACGTGTCGTTTGGCAAGGACGAGACGTTTTGGTCAAATGTGTTTCCCACAAAGCTCTTGGTCAAGCACCAGAAGGAAGTCAAGCGCCTGTACAGGCTCCTCAAGATTATGCGCTGGTTTGAGCTCTTTTTCGCTCTCATGCCGCTCCGCCTGGTCTTTAAGCTGTTCATGTTTTCGGAGGACTTTATCAATACTATTGCTCTCCCCATGACGGCTCTCTTTCTCGGCACTGGAAATGCGACGCCCGAAGTTCCTGCCATCATGTTTGAGCGGCTGTGCACATCACCTACCTATGGCATGTGGTACCCACCAGACAAGAACACAATCGTTCACAATCAGCCGCCTATGATTGTTTTTCCAAACTTTTCAGAGTTTTATGGCACCTGGAAGAAGGACCTCATTTCCAGAGGTGTCACTGTACGCCTGTCTACTGAATTGACGGAAATTGTCCAGCGGAACAAGCGCGGCGTCATTGTGAGACTCAAACCAAGAACTCCTGTCGAGGATGGTCACAATCCCACTGGTGGAGACCTAGATGCCCCGTCCGGCGAGGAGGTCTATGACGAGATTGTCTTGTGCTGCTTGGCGGATACAGCTAAAAAGGTCCTCGGCCGAACGGCAAACTGGAAGGAGAAGCGCGTGCTGGGCTCGGCCCGATTCAGCGACGACATTACCATCACCCACAATGACGCCGACTACATGAAGAAGCACTATGAGAACTTTTACCGTGAGGACTTGGCCGTTTCCAAGGCCAATGGCGTGGATCAGACTTCACGGCTCAACTTTGGCGTTAATAGCTTCCGGCCCATGTACTACATCAAAATGTACTCCGAGGACAAGAGTAAGCTGGAAATGTGCTTTGACACGACCAACTACCAGAGCCAGTTCCCCGAAAACGTACCCTTTGAGCAGCACGTGTTCCAGACCATTTACCTCAACAAGGATCGGGACCGAGCACTGTGGACCGACTCCGAGATTCGCGAGGACAAGATCATCCGCCGCGACTGGTGGCACCAGCTCTGCCACGGCTGGACGCACTACCTGTTTGTGATCCCCTGGATGATGTTTCTGCAGGCCAAGAACCACACGCGCTTCGCGGCGTCCTGGACCCTGGTCAACGCCCACGAGGTGGCCGTCATGTCGGGCATTGCCGCCGCCGTCGACCTCGGCGCCGAGTACCCCGAGGACCTCGAGCACGACAAGTTTGCCTTTTTGTGTTTCCGTCTGTACTATCTGCTGGCGTATGGCAAGTGGTACCGTCGTCGGTTCACCAAGAAGAACAAGAGCCAGACACCCGAGAGTCAAAAGGCCAAGGATGGTGCATCGTGGGCCACGGGCCTGTATGGTAGTGTCTATGAGGGCCCTGGCGTGTCCAAGCAGGAGAGGCAGACGTGGAGAGAGGAGATGAAGAAGGGGACTAGTACGCAGAACCTTGCAGAGGGTAATGCACCGGGCCGGAGCCAGCCTTGATTTCGTGGCGATCAGTAGTTCTTGAATATCATCCTAACAGAGATATGATTGGAGTATCCCTTGTGTTTTTATATATATCATGAAAACATCACCCTGTGTCATACCTATGATTGCGCTTGAAATGTACTTACATAGTACACACTGACGTGCAGGGATTCGATACGATCAGCGGGGTCAAAGTCCCGAAGGATCGGATCGAGTGGACACGGGTCCCGCAGCCTGGGGCCTTATCAGATCCGACTATTCGCGGGATCACCAAGCCGTCGCTGGATAATGGGTTTCCCCTCCTTTTACGTGTTTTGTTGTTTTCCCCCTTTGTTCTGTTGTGTCTTTTATTCGTACCACTGCTATGCTTGTGGAATAAATCGCCATGTCGTCGCCCAAAGACTCGTGGACTAAAACTCATCTCTCAGGCAGACAAGATGTTACACACGATCGTAGACGTGTGGTGAACCAGCCGTTGCAAAGCCGGTACCGGCCCTACATTGTTTGCATTGCTGCCTTTGCCCTTTGGACATTTTCCCCCCTCTTCCTGTCCGAACCGACAATAAACAATTCATCATTTGCTATACGGCTCTCGTCTTTCCTCGGAATAAAACAGCATGCTGGCGACACGACTCTCGACCGCGACGAGTTTCGATGGGGCGATATCGAGCCGAGCCCCTCACTTCAATATACGCCGTGCTTTGGCACCTTTCAGTGCGCCCGTCTATCAGTTCCACTGAACTGGAACGCCTCGACGGAAGAACAAGCGATAGGTCCGCGTGCAGCCATTGCCGTCATCAAGTTGCCCGCCAAGGTGCCGGTCACGGATCCTCGGTACGGCGGTCCCATTGTCACCAACCCCGGCGGACCCGGAGAGTCTGGGGTATATCAAGTTCTTAAAGAGGGGCGGCACATTCAAACCATTGTGGATAGCCCCGAAGCTCCGGGCGATGCAGCGACATTGACTCGAGAGGTCCGCCACGGGGAAGCAGCAAAGAATCACAAGTATTTCGACATATTGTCCTTTGATCCGCGGGGCGTAAACAATACGACCCCAGCTCTGCGATGCTTCCCAGACGGATTTAATCAGCAGGCGTGGATGCTGGGAGATCTCGACTATGGTCTCTTGTGGTCGAGCGAGAGCATCATCGGTTACGAGTGGGCCAAGGCGTCTGCCTTGGGGGCGAGCTGCGCCAGGGATGAAACCGATGATGGGATCCTCCGTTATGCCAACACGGCGCAAGTTGTCGAAGACATGGTGGAGATTATCGAAAAGGAAGGCGAGTGGAGAGCTGCCGAGGCCCGGAGGCTTCTCTCGGACATGAAACATATCGACGATCGCGTCCAAGATAAAGTCACAAAGCGGACAGCTCATCACTCCGGCGAGGAAAAGCTGCAGTACTGGGGCATGAGCTACGGCACGCTCATCGGCTCGACCTTTGCCGCGCTCCATCCCGACAAGGTCGGCAGGCTGATCCTGGACGGCGTAGTCGACCCCGCGGACCACTATGCCGGGGCCTGGCTCACCCAACTGCTCGACTCGGACAAGGTCGTGGCCAAGTTTAGCGAGTATTGTTTCCAGGCTGGGCCGGACAAATGCCCGCTCTATACGGAACCGTCGCCTGCGGCCATTGAAGCCCGCTTCACGTCAATTTTATTATCGCTTAAGACAAGCCCAATCCCTATTACCCTGCCTAGGCCCTCGAGCGAGAGTGGCAAGAAGAATCCTGGGCCAGAGATTATTACATATGGCGATGCGCATCTGTACATGCTGAGTTCTATATACTTTTCCTTTGCTACGGCGGAGACATTCTGGGACATGGTCGTGGCGCTCGAAGAACGCAACACGACATCCCCGGCCCTGACGGACTTGGCGTCGCAGAAACAGGCAAGACTAGAACCAGCAAAGGGATGCACCATTGAGGACGACAAGAATAAAATTATTCCAAGCTTGCCGCGTCTACCTTGCGTAGCGCCGTATAATTCCATGCTGGGTCCCAATCAAGCCATTGGCTGCATGGATATCGGCGGCACTCCCAACGTGACCCAGGACAGCTACCGCGCGTATCTCGAGGAGCTCACGTCGCAGAGCCGCTGGGTGAGCCCCAGCTGGGCGCGCAACAAGCTCGGCTGTCTCGGCTACGGCATCGAGCCGGCCTGGCGGCCGACCTTCTCCTTCCAGACGGCCGAGTGGGCTAACACGTCGCACCCGCTGCTCGTCATTGGCAACACGCACGACCCCGTGACGCCGCTGCGCAACGCCCGGCGGGTCGCGGCCGAGCTGTTCCCGGGCAGCGTGGTGCTGCACCAGGACTCGCAGGGCCACTGCTCGCCGTCCAACCCGTCGCTGTGCACCGCCCGCGCCGTCCGGCGCTACTTTCAGACGGGCGAGCTGCCGACCGCGGGCACCGTGTGCGAGCCCGAGGTCAGGCCGTTTGTGGGGTGCGTCCAGGACCACGGGTGCGCGTACGAGAGTTCCGAGGACCGGGCGCTGTGGGAGAGCATGACGGCCATGGCCGATCCGTTTGGGTTGAGGAGGGAAAAGCGAGTTGATGCTAAAGGGCTGGCAAGCGTCGGAAATTGGAACAAGGTGTTTGAGCGGAAGAATGTTCTTTTTCCTTGATACCCTGAAGATCATAGTCTAGCTATATTCAAGAGCGCTGTCATTCATGCACTATTTCTCAAATCAATTACATAACAGTATATAATTGTCTCGCGTGTATCTCTTTGCCTTGAATACAAAAAGTAATGTACAATGATTAGCCCTATAACGGTCCGCCTTGCTGTTCTACTATCTAAAAGATGCATGACCCGTAACTTCTATAGAACAATCCAAGTGACTATGATATGTAGACTCATTTCTCGCAACCACACGACCCATTCATCCTTACGATTATCAACCAGTCACCCAAGTCTCTCTCCTCACTCAGTCCCCCAACATTTTTCGTCATGTTCAGGTACGTAATAAAATCAAATTGGATTCTGCATATCAGGCGTCAGCGAAGCCAGGGTGACCACGACCCAGTGCACCGCGCCATGCTCATTCTTCAACGGCGTCCAGTGCGTCATGAAGTTCTCGTCACCCCGGTACGCGGCACTCCGGCGGGTCTGCAGCCGAATCCCGGCGCTGGCGGGCATGCCCGACTTGATGGCCTTTTTGACCGAGCTCTTGAAATCGGCCTGAATGGTCCCGGGCTGGTGCTGCTTGAAGTAGCGAAAGATGTCCTGTCCGACCACGGGCGGTCGGGCCAGCGCCGGCGGTCGCTCCGGGCCTATCGAGCCCGGTGGTAGCATCTGCTCGTTGCTGGGCCCCGTGTTGGTCGGCACGAGCGACTCGACGATTTCGGCCGAGTAGAACTTGATGCTAAAGTTCTCGGCCCGCACCACAATGTACTTGGAGTAGGCGCTATAAAACTCTTGCATCTGCGACATGAGGTCGCGCCCGCCCATACGATCCAGCACCCTGCCCTCCAGACCTGGTTGTGATTGTTGCTGCTGCTGTTGAACTTCAGAGCCAGCCGACGTGGGCGCGGGCGAAAACCCCAAGGGTCCTCCAGTTGGCATCGACTGTCCTGGCTGCCCGTGCTCGTGCTGCTGCGGCGACTGCGACGATGACGACGGCGACTGTTGCGTCGAGGGAGCGCTTGTCGGCAGCGCATTGCTGATGAGATTCTTGAAAAATGACCTGCGCTTGGGGTGCTGCATACTGGCTTGGAACTGTTGCTGCTGCATGCTTTCCTGCTGTAAGCGCAACTCCTCGGGGCTCGGTGTGTCGCAGGGAACCGAGAGCACCCGCATGACGTCCACGTTGGTATGGATCGTGGTCGAGCAGTTGATCTGCCCGCCCAGGAAGAAGACGACATTGCCATTATCGTCGCACAGAGGAGCTGGTTTTTCACGTAAGCTTGTGGGATAATCTTGGGAGATGAATGATCGCGGCATACCCATATACAAGAGATTCCAGAATGGAGTACCGTCTTTCTTGTAGTTGAGCAGCAGCTCCACTGACTCTCTTTCCTCCCTGAGGGCTCTTCTTAAGCGCTTGATTGCTGTCCTGTCTGTCTGGGGACCTTGAAGAAACCGACAATTTCGCGGTATCACTTCAGACCGGCTGTAGCCAGTGACCTTGACAAACCCATCCGAAGCGTAGACGACGGGGTTATCGGCTTGTCTATCATTTGCGTGTCAGTTGGTCATGGACGGAGGAGTTGTGCTTCCATGGGAATACTCACGCTGGACTTGACAAGCAGAAACAATCCCCAAGTCCTTGATACCGGTAGCGGTCGGTGGTCAGAGACCTGGCAGTCTCCATGGTCACCTGGTGGCGCACGAATCGCGGGTATATATCGTCAAAGAGGAGTTGTTCAATCTTTTGCTGCATGCCGTCAAACATTGATTCCATGGATGGTAGAGTGTTGGTAACCAAGGACTTCATATCATTATGCGCGGCTTCCATGAGGTCGCCCGGAACATTGACCTGTTTTCGCGACTGGTTGGATACAAAAGTCTTGTGAATATCTGCGAGAATTCCTGCGAGATTATTTACGGTGGTCCGATAAAATTCGACCTACGAATGACACGAAGCAGTCAGTACTTACGCGGGACGGATACGTCGTATCTTCATCTCGAAATCCTTACCTTTTGCAGAAACTCAACATTCTCGCCACAGAATTGAGTTTCACAAAACTTTTGTAGTTGATAGGCTGTCGCTGGGTTGTGAATAACAACCTGAAATATACCCTGGCTGAAAAAGTCGGCGGGGTGGTGAGTAGATCCTTCACTTCTCCGAGAGCTGCTATGGCTGAGCATCGAGTTCTCGTGGCTGGGACTGCCTGGATATTGGTCCCGGGTAGATCTCGACTGATCCGACATGCCAATGGCCGAGTCGCGGTCGTTTCGGACGTAAAAATCGTGCGTCTCGGTCCTTGGTGGAATATCCGTGACTATAGGCTGCAACTGTGGTTGTTCTTCCCTTCGCGGCAGATCCGTCACGATGGGCCGCAAATGCCCTGTACGACGCAGCGAAAAGTTGGGCGCCTTGCCCGTGGTCTGGTGTTTTTCGGCCTCCTCAAACTTGAGTACGCGGTCAAGTGCCGGCGTTGCAACTTGTCTGCTGGAATCATCTGTTGTCGGTGATCTCGATTGGGTCCGACTTGAGCCCCCCTGGTCAGAGTGCTGCCTCTTTGGCGTCAAGATTCGAGGGGAGACGTGGCGGTCAGATCGTATCGCAGTTCGCGGCCTTTCTATTTCGCGACTTGCCCGTGCTGCATCGTCAAAATGATGACGAGTATAGGGCTGCGGTGCCGTGGGTGGTCTCGGACCGAAGCTGTCGGGACTAATGGGGCTCGGGAGCTCATCGTCGCTCTCAAACACGTATCTTCTCGATCGCGAAATTGGCGGAGGCGTGGATGAGCCCGCGAGGCCGGGCTCTTTGACTCGAGCCAGGTGCTTGCTCCGAAGTATTCCTGGCACAGCTCTCTGCATAGGAGAGGACGAGTTACCTTTCGACGATGTTGCCCATCCACCTCCTACTCTCCTAGGTGTTTCCTTTCCAAACATGAACCTCCCATTTGCCGAAGATCCATTTATCTGAGGCGATTCCCAGGCGCGCGTGTACTTTTTGCCGTGCTGGTCCATGGTGACGACATCTTGAGCAGCCTTGATTCCAGTCGTGTATTCGTGCCCTGGTGGCATATTCGCTGATTCTGGTTCACGCTCGTACTGATCTGGTAATGGCCAATAGACTTTTGCATCAGCATCGCCAGGGTCGCTATAAAGGCAAATATGTCAGGTCTTGGGCAAGTATTTGGCTAAATCCGTTGTGTGGCGTCTTACATGAAATCCGTGTCTATTTCGGGGAGCTGAAACGAAAGACCCCGAGGCTCATTAGGACGATTGTGTTCGTAATTTTCACTTCGGTCATGATGTTCCTGCCACGAATTTACCACCCTGTCCAATGGGCTGACTTGTTGAATAGAGCCCATCTCGAAACCCCCTCGCTGCTCCTCCCGCGCAACGGTGGAACGGTGTGAGAGCTGCTATGATTTGATTCACCTTGTGGTACGCCTTCAATTGAGGCCCTTGCAGCTTCTATCGCAGTATTGTAACGCCAAGGTCGATGCGGTCTCAGGATCTCGTGGAAATTGATTCGCTGACCCCTGATCTCATCGGATTTTGAACGCTGCTGATTCTGGGACGCTGCTGCAGGAGATGTTGTGTCAGTCAGGTCAAACGCCAACATGCGTCTCAACGACGACGTAGAAGGCTGGGAATAAGATCGGCCCTTAATCAATCTTTTTTCCTTTTCCACTTTCCCTCGCGCAGTAGGTGTATCTCTACATGCCGCCGCAACTCTAATCGGCCAGGGTTCCCCCGCGTAAGATGCCGGAGGATTGCTTGCGCATTTGTAGTAATTTAGCAGTACATCTAAGACAGGAGCGAGTTTAAGGTTATCTGCTAATGATGGCGACAAGGGCTGGATGCCCGGACAAACTTTGCCATGGCTGGCTTTGGAGATACCGCTCCCTGTTCAGCTCTTTACATAGTATGATCACAGGCAAGTCCGATGATCCAGAACAGAAAAAGACCTGTTCCATTGTGGGGGAATCTGGGCTTCATGGGTGCCAGTGATGACGTCTTTGCTTGGCTTTCTTTCAAGACGGCGTTGTAAAATACGTGTCCGATCCTAGTGTTGGTGTCAAGACTGCAGGATCATGGACGCAACCACCTCAGCCTAGTCATGATTCTTGTCTCTGAATAGAAAAGGGAACTCCAACATTGATGGATTCGAATAGGAAGCCGACGAGCCACGACTAGTGTACATACGTGGGGGAGGGAAAACCGAAGATATGGATAGGTCGGCACCAACGGTCCTTAGTCTGTTCCGTGGGGAGCGACTTGGTGGTGGAATGATGTAAGTTTTCACCAGGAGAATTTAAAGTTTAGGCAAAAATGGTTGGAAGACAGCCCAGGTGGATCGATACTCATGCATGTCCAAAGTAATGTTGGCCAAGCGAGGAGACGGTTTCTGAGCTTCTAATAAGACACTCTTGATAGTGCGTACCTGAAGTTTTGCACACAAACATTGTCTACTGGACATGGGAGTCGTCCAGAATTCAGATTCTAGGAGCCGAAAATAAAGCACATATGCCGCATTCATCGTTCGACTGCAAAGAAGCAATGCAGAGCGGACGCAACCAGGGTTATCTTGATGGATATGCAGGTTGAAAAAAGATTCAACGCCATGTAATGTTTGATCTCCTGTAAAACTCACAGACAACGACACCAAAGGTTGTCACATCCATGATTCCTGCATATTGAAGTGCGTGCGTCGGCGATCTGCCGTGCCGCAAATTAAATGAATCTGCAAAGGTATTGGTCTGCCATATATATCAGGCAACAGAAGTATGGGGGTCCCATCCCTAAGTGGTGATAGAGGGGGAAGTTAAACTATGATTAAGCTTTTTTCTCGGGTCTCGCCGCTGTTTGGACGCCAGCTTCCTCATCCACTAATCCCCCCTTGTCCTGAACCAGATGCTGGGTCGTGACATGCTCTTGGGTCATCGAATATCCCTTGACCGTCAGACTTAGCAATAATCCAGCTGCCGAGAATGCCAACAGAGAAAGCCAGATTGAACTCAAGGCATCCGAGAATGCCTGGATCATCTTTGTCTTGGTGTCACCATCTTCCATGGCCTGTATCAGAGTGACTGCTGCTGTGGCATCGCGCGAGTACATATCGGCAAGCGAAGCGAACCCCGCGATTCTGAGGAGTTCTTGTTTCAAAGAATTCTGGAAAATGACCCCGGAGAGAGCGACGCCAAGAGCCTGGCCAAAGATGCGGATGAAGGAAAAGCAGCCGGCGGCTGCACCGTTGAGGTGGGGTCTAAGAATAGTTAAAATAGGTGAAACCAGAAACAAAGCATAGGGCGTGAGCCGGAAGGAGATAGAGGGATGTACGTACTCAGTCCCGGCTTGGATTGCGAGGATTTGTGCCGTAAAGAGCATACCAGTGCCAACACCAAAAGGTATGTTCAAGAAAACCCACTGGGTTACATTGGTGCCTGTACCAAGCAGGTACAAGAGACCGGCACCGAGGGTTGTGAGGGACCAACCTCCCCACAAGGCCCAGCGGTAGCTTTTCCATCTGCCAGTGAAGTATCCTACTGCAATGCTCGACAAGGACAAGCCGACCGTTTCTGGGAGAAGGGCGACTGCTGATGTGACTGGCGAGTACAATTTCACGGCTTGATAGTACAAGGCTGCAGTAATCGGTAAGCTCAGTGTTCGCCATAGAGACTGATCTCGGATCAGCCCTTGAGAAAATGTTGTCTTACTAAGAAAATATATGGCTGCCCATAAGATGAGACCGTGTAACATGGTTTGGATGTACGTAGAGATCGCCGTCCAGGTCTGGAAGATGCGCTTGTCAACAATGGGCTCCGAGGCGAGGTTAAACTCCCAGTAGACGAAGCCGAGCATTCCAAGGAAACCCAGAATCAATGGCAATAAAGTCTGATATGACAACCTGCTTGTTGTCAACACCGTGTATATTGTAACCATATAATCGCAGACTGATCATACCATGCAAATCGAACACCTCCAGCAGTGATACCAAACAAAAAGCTGGCAGAGCTGACGGAAAACAGCACAGAGCCAAGCCAATCAAACTTCTTGAGTTTCTCAACGATTTGTCCCGGTACCTGAGCCTGCTTCAAGAAGAGTGTGACAAAGATCATTCCGAGGCCAACAATGGGCAGGTTGAGCCAGAAGATCCACCTCCAAGTCTGCGAAAAATCAGCGCCGCCAGAAAACATTTACGTTTGTGATACTTACAACTTCCTGAGCGAATCCAGCTCCGATCAGAGGTCCAGTGGCAGTACCAATGCCCCACATGACTGCGTTGATACTGAACCATGTACCGCGATGTTCGAGAGGAACGAGATCGGAGATGAGAATCTTGACAAATTGTCAGTTTGGTTTCCATGCATAAAGTCGATGGCCGAGGAAGAAGGGAGAAATACTTACCTCCAGAAGTACGATGAGTCCTCCACCTATTGAGACACACAGTGTAAGCATTCGAAGACTGTCACCACTATGAATAGACCAATGGCATACCTCCTGCTCCCTAACACATCTTGTTAGTTGGTGATAGAGTATATGCGGCAATTCATTTCTTACCTGAACTGTCCGTCCAATAAGGACGACATTGAAATTCTGCGCCAGTGCAGCAATGAGCGATCCGCCCGCGAACCCAGCACTGCTGATGTACAACATCTATCGGCGGTTTAGTGTGAGCCACGACACTCTCGAGCGACTAGGAATATTATAAACATACCAACTTTCGGCCTAGGACATGCGACATTGACGCGACCGTGGGCTGGATTATAGTCGAAGCCAAAAGATATCCGGTGCCAGACCAGAAGGCTTCCAGAGCGGTGCCGCCCAGCTCGGCACTCATGATGGGCAGCGCGGTGGGCAGACTGGTGGACTCAATCGCCACGGCGGCCACAATGGTGAGGAGCGACATGAACGCCAGGAGGAACCGTTTGGTGGGTTTCCAACCATCGCTGCCCGAGCTATCACTGATGACTGCCTCATTGTTGGTCGTCGCCTTGGCCGCGGGAGGTGCTGCGGGCGCCTGCACTGGCAAAGGGGTGAGTGTAGCTTCCTCCATCGTCTATCTGTATCACTGGACTGAGATATATTACGATGAACCTGGATTGATGATATCCGGGTAGTGTCCGGATTACTTGTTGACGTGAGCAGTAGCAGCGGCGGCGGTAGCGGCAGTTGTCGGGAAGGCAGCGGTCACCCTGTGCCACCAACCTACATACGTACTGTAATTACAATACGAAAGGGAACAGACGCCGTTTGGCGGCAGGCCAAAGTGTCGGAAGAAGTAAAAGGCGGCATTCCGGAAACCGGCGGGCATGTCGCCGTAAATGGAATTATCAGATCATTCATTAGGGACGCGGTCAGCAAGGCCCTAGGCTGGTTATAGGTGCCAAGGGGGAAACTCCACCGCAGCCCAATGAGGAGAGCCTGATAACGAGCATTTGGGTTTATGATCCCGGCTCGCCAAGTAACGACACAACACAACCCTGTGATACCAGGCCCACGTCCAGACTGTGCGTGTTTAGTCATGTATAGCTCAACTCCGTGGATTTGTCGGATGCGTCCAGATGTGTACACGATACAAAGACAAAGCAAGGCATTATTTGATGCCAAAGCCTTTCTCACGTTTGCTATACAAAATGGTGTGTGCAAAGGTTCTCTTGACGATTTGTCCGCTAATGATTGTTTACCACGCCATGAATATCGAGAGGCGTTATGGCGAGAAGAGAAGTGCTAGGATCAAGGCGCCCGGGAGCCTTATGGCGGAACTTTCCAACTTTAGCCGCTGCCTATATCGACGACTTCTAAATGATGTAGACGTCGCATTCTAGTTCGCAAAAAGTTCATCTCAATGGAATCTGGAGCAAGTTTAGACTTGCAACGCGAAGCTGCTGTGAAACGTGTTAGCTTGTTAACAAATCCAGCAGGACCATAGCCACGCTGCCAAGACTCTGCCATCATTTAAGAAGACAAGAAACCATAAAGTCTCAGCGTTATTTGGCAAGACATTAGCCGCGTTTATTAGATTGTGGTTACGGACACTCGCGAGGATACATAAGCTTATTATACAGTTGTACCGTACACTCACGTGTTAAATGGAGCAGGTATCGTCCAGCGTAAGTTCATTGCTTAGTCACACTGGTGCGGACAAAATTAGGAATTAGAATACGACTTTTCCGTTCGATTGCAGTAACATCTCATATCATAATCATCCCGATGTGGGATCAAGAAGTTTTTCTTGGGCACAGTGCGTATGCTGACGCCGAATCCACCATTCGGGCATGCCAGTATTATTTTGGGAGCTGAACATCTTTTTTCAACTGGAATTTACCTCTTACTGTTATTATTATAGTTGTTTTTGAAAAGATGGGGAGCCAAGAAGACGTGGAGTTTAAGACAATCGATGGTTTGGTGCTGTCAGGGTATCTTTATCCAGCACCTGCAAAGGGGCCGGGCATCATAATGACCCCAGGGGTGAGTTATCTTCCTGCGTCAAGTGCTCCGGACTATTCTGTGCTCTCGCTAAGTTCAGGGAATTCAATCGCACGCAGTTCAACTTCCCTCTGAGTCTTCCGTATCATGAAAGTCGCACGGACCTTTCAAGAGGCTGGCATCACCACGCTCGTCTACGATCCACGGTCCGTCGGTAGAAGCGATGGACTCCCTCGAGCGGACATCGACCCGGCAAAACAGGCCTAAGACTTTAGCGATGCCATTTCTTTCCTCAGGTCGAAGATTCTCCCATGCAGCCCTCTGGCGCTCTGACCCTGGCACTTCTTTTCACCATAAATTCTAAATAATTCAAAAAAAATGGACTCGAGTCGACGGAAGATTGAATCTCAATGCAACTTTGAGATTGAGATTGATAGTGGCTCCAAATTCTAGCGATTGGCACAAAATTTGTCGACTAGCTATCTGGAGCTGGGTTATCAGACTTGGAATTCAAACATTACTGTTCAGGGCCAATCTAGAGGACGCGACAGTGTAGCCTTGGTGATCGATCATATTGACCTGTAGCGCTTCTTCACGAGGTTTTTCAAGTAGTGTTCAAAGAAGATCTGGAGATGTCGCATGAATATGAGCTCACGATTGTCCATAGAGCCCGTGACCATGGTTTCATCTACGACGCGACGGTAGAATGATCTTCCGTCGAATCAAACTTGTTCTTGCAATGTGATAAGATAAAGACCAATGGTCCAGCTCATATAAGCCGAATGCGATATCGCACCGCGACACTATTTGGCGGACCAACGCAGCACCACACAGTCCAAAGCACTATGAACATGACTAAATACTTGATTAAAGTTCGCTTATAGGCGCACCGGCTCACTTATCCCAAGGAGAAAGCTGTCTATTAGTCATAACCCAGATTCAATCAACAGCAAATCCGTCATCTGATGGTTGTCATATGATTTCTAGCTGTTCCAGTCTGGAGCCTTTCACCCCGTCTCTAATCCATGAACTCCGTTTCAGTGTTCCTTTTCTTGGGTATGAGTATACTACTGACTATCTACACACCTTGCAGTTGGGTGCTATAGTTTCATCCTGGTTGAATTGCTTCCTTTGAACCATGGGGACCTCGGCTGTTGGGTCACTTGCTGCTGCGCGTGCGTGGGCGTCGCGTTGGTAATCCGGGGATCTCGAGATTAAGAGACGGAAATCTCAACCCCTAATAAGAATAATGATGTGATCAGAGAAACTCAGCAAATCTCCTCGTAGCTCAGAGTTCCCACGGTCAGACGAGCTTCTGCCTGGCTAGCGTGCACACGATCCTTCAGCGTCTCTGGGATATTTGGGATCCATATCTGGAATAACAGTTTCACGATGTCCCGTCATCTAGAATCTGTTTCAAATAGATATCAGTGCCCATGGAAGTGACTCGGGTCTCGTATATCAAATGCGGATGGCTGGTATCGGGGCATGCAGAGTCGTTGCATAACTCTTCCACTTCAAGCTCCTTGTCAAACCACTTTTTCTTGCCCCCGTGAAGATTCCACGACCGCTGAATGGAGAGAGCTATCTTCAGCGCTGAGCCACGGTGGATCCTGAAGAACCGCATCCGCAAATCGCTCTGTGATCGTAAGGTTCCATGGAAACAGGCTCCGACTCTGGATCGTCCATTGGTAAATTCTAGGAAGAAGCAGTCAATTCCATACGGAAGTCCTAATGTTGTGATAGTTGATGTCCTTGGGGTGTCATGAGATGGGTAGTATGCTGTCATGCGGTACCCGGTTCCCAAGAGTCTGGTGACAGTAATCCAGATATGTCCATGAATCCACCGCGAAGGAATCCATTTTGCCTTGGAAATGATGGGTTGAGGCGTTTCAAGTCCGAAAGTCATGTTCTTGTAATTCAAAAGGCAAATTTGCCTGTTTCGGGCCCTTCGAAGTAGTTTGTAAGGGGCAAAAAACGGTGTGCTGCCATCAAGTCTTCGAAAATAAGAGTGCCCTGGGAAGTGGAATAACGGAATTGCAGTACAAAAATTACTTCCATAGTCTCGGTGCTTGACAGGTCCATATTGAAGCAGTGCCAGTACAACATTATGCCTCTTATTGATTTCCATTATGGGGAGTTCGATAAGTAGGCCCTGATTTGTGACAGATTGGAATCTCATTTCGGTCAAGCCATCATCAAAGATCCAGGATCGCCCCAGGTTCTGGCAATTTTGGAAGAATGCAGGCGATTCTGCCAGATGCAAGTCACCGTCTGGCATTTGATCCCATGTCATATTGAGTCCCCAGCTTAGATAACTCTGGTCCAGCTTGGTTTTTAGGACCTCCTCCTGGAGACGCTGAAAGGCAGCTTTTCCTTCTCCATAGAGAAGGGGCATATTGATATCAAGTATGCCTAGAAGACTGTAGGCCATGTCCTCTATCCTTGTTGTCACCCTATGAGATGCCCAGGAAAGCCGTTGGGCAATGATCGTAGACTCGAAATCCCCTGTTCGCACAACGTATTCGTTGACTCCGGTTATCTCAGACAGCAATGTGACCAAACTTTCGTGTGCGTGGTTTTCTGGAATACCTCTTGGGCGTGATAATATCAGTTCGAAGCAGTAATGCCAGGAGTCATCAAAGAAGATGATTGCGTCTGGAGCTAGAAATTCTTGAAGCGTCCAGCCTCGTTGGAACCATCGACTCCTGCGAAATGCCGAGCTTTCATCAAAGTGATTATTGTTTGGCGGCACGTCTGACATATAAACGTAGCAGATTTCAGAATCCTTGTACCACTGATACATGGAGTTGATGGCTTCCGACAACTCAGCACTGCTTGACTTGTCAATGCAGCAGGTGTCCACCCATCCATACTTATAGCCTGCTCTTTTAGATTTCTGACAGAATGCTTCGATTTTATCCCAACCTTTTCCCTCTTTGCGGCCGTCTCGGAGATCTTGGTAGGTGGTTTCATTTTCGCCCCACGTGTGAGACAGAATAGCGTATTCTGGTCGCGAGGATTCAAAGAATTCCTCAAGCTGATACGTCCGCACATTCAGCAGACGCATAGTGGTTGCTGCGAACTTTGATAAACCCAAAAGCGATATGAGTTATCAGTAGTTCTAGGAGTTGCAATATTCGCTACTGTAAATGAGGGGTTCAAGGTGGTTAACGGTTGCCTGCAGCATCGCTTACGGAACGGAATAACCTGCTAATCGGGAAGCCTTATTGTCGCACGAATTGATGCTTTCCTATTGGAGTTTAAGCTGGTCTGATATAATAGATGCTCATTCAATGATTTATTAACTTTATATTTTCCGCATTCAGTTTTAAATGCTCAATGAGGCGAAGGCCCATTTGGACGGCCCCGGCTCGACATCTAGACGCCACAGCATTGGCCAGCGCGATCCTCCACCTACCCTGGTATATGGGATACAACACCCATTATCTAACAATAACTCATTGGAGAACGCATTGAGCAAATCTTTAAGCTGGTTACAGGTGTCGAGGTGGAATTTTGCCATACGATATCCTAGTGATGGGAGCGTGATGACGAAGAGGATTTCGGCTCTGATGTCGGTTCGCCAAGTAGTAACAGGTGCGGACGGCTTGTGGTGAATGGTCGATTGGCCATCGCTCATGGATGTCAGCAACCCTAGCATAGAAAATCTGTTATGATGAATGTAGGTCACAATTTAAGTCTTGAACCACAATGTATAATCCAGCAGTGACCCATGTATTTTTGAAAGTCTAATGCCACCAGCCACGCCTAGACTGGACCTCGAGATTCAGCAGGGACTTTTCCAACCTTTTCATCCGAAGACATCTCCTCAACTCCATTTTCCACAACGATTAGGCTCTCATTCACCTTCCAATCAAGTCCATGATCCAGGATAGCCGGGTATTTGCGTACATAATAGCGCATTCCCAGCATAAGAACAATACTGCCGACACTAAACGCTGCAGCCATGGGGAAGCCAATGGGATATCGGGGAGAGTCGCTTGTCTTCCAGGCGCTGAGCGGAATCGTGGCGTGGCCCACGTACACCAGTGTCACGGTAGCCGCCACGAGGATGGATCGCGCCTCGGGCTCTTTGCGCAGGATGATGGCGAGCCAGGCGATCAGGGCGTAGCCCCACGCCGAGGTGGCGTAGGTGAGAAAGTAGAACGTCAGGATCGTCGGGTGAGAGTCTGGCCATCCGGATAGTACTGCGGTAGCGATTAGCTGGAGACCCGCCGCGCCGCATGCGACTTGCCAACGCCATTCCTTCCAGTCGCTCAGAGCGTTGAGACCAATGTTGCAAACGATGGATATAGCATACCCACCCAAGGGAATCAGGTTGACCGTATAGGTTGAGTACATTGGATTTCCTGAGACATCTTTCAGACCCTTGAGATACAAGAGAATGTATGAATTTGCGCGCTGGGACCAGGCAAATTGGAGATATGCACCGAGGAACAGGTAAGCCACTGGACTGGCGAGGAGTAGTCTGATCTTGCTTCGCACCAGCTTCCATGAAACGAGCTTGGCGGTTGTTGCGCCGACCTGCGACATTCTCTGGTGGGCAATTGTGCGTTCTTCCTTGCTAAGATACAGAGCTCGCGTAAAGCTGGGAGAGTCGGGGATTGCGACCAGGCCCACAAAGCCCCAGGTCATGGTGATGATACCAGAGACGATGAACAGCCATTGCCAGCCCTCAAGGCCGTTTACGCCATTAAGGTTCTTATACAGTGCCGCCTGGAGAATGCCTAGGAACATATTCCCAGCGACGCCACTGACACCAAAGATGGCCACTCGTTTCCCGAGCTCCTTGGGTGTGTACCAATTGAAGATCAAGCTGACGATTCCTGGCCAGGAACTTGACTCAAACACACCCAGAAAGAATCTTAATGCGAAGACTGTCTGCGCGTTCTTGGCTCGATAGGTGACCAGTGTCAAGGCGCCCCAGATAATCTCACAGAGAGGCAGGAAGAGAGACGGTCGGACGCGAGTCTGCGCCATCTGGGCTGGAACAAGGAATATGGCGTATCCGATTGAAAAGTATGTTGTGAACTCGACCAGCTCGTTACCATAGAGCGAGAGGGCTTCCTTCATGCCCGAAACATATGCCTGCGTTGTACCTGATTGGTCCATGTCTTTGAGCAGACCAGCAACTAGTGTGCACAAGTCAATAATGCTCTACTACATGGCTCAACGAGTATGATTTTCTCAGAACTTGTATGGAGATAATATCGAGAACTTACTGTTAGTATATTAGCGCACAGAGCCAAGACAGGGAGATGCACCTTGCATTTCTGATGTTCTTTTGACTTACCTGAATGCCCATACTAAAAGGAAAGCGTCAAGTTTGAGGACAAGTACATGCTCTGGATCTTTAAAGTAAGGATGAATTCTCCCCAACCATGACTGCGATTGTTTAGATGGCAATGGTTCTTGGGGCGCCGACGCATCATCTGGGAACGACATTGTCGCCGTGGGAGGATGTTGGAAGAGCTTTAGTCTCTACAGACAGATCGGAATAGCAGACAACCACTCAATTGATCCCTAGATGTCAAAATCAAGCCATATAGACTCTTGACGGGTATTGTTGGTCAGGCCTCTTCTCTCTTCCTGATTCTTTCACTGTATTGCTACCCTACGATCTAAATGTAATGATACCGGACAATTGCCGAAAACACATAATCTTTCAAGGCGATGTCGTGATCACAACCCTTGAGATAATGCAACATTGAAGTGCTCGAGACATATTTACATAAAATGTGTAGACTACCACCCGAGTCATGCCATGCGATGAAAATCTTCAGGTATACTACAATCATAAATGCCATTTAGCGTGCCTTTCATCCTTGGGTACCACACGGTTCCAGATTGTCAAAATAATGCACGAATTCAGTATTCTGTGATTCGCCAAAATCCCCATGAATGTATGTATGTCGTGTGATACCCTGTTGATGATGTTATTGTCTGTTGTGGGGTCTTTGTTTTCTACTAACCAATGGCCGCTACTTATCAGTGAATAGCATCTCGACAATACCAGTCGCCAAGTCTTTGAGATGCTCCTTTGCCGTCGGGTGGAACCCGATGGACAAGGACCCGATGCGTGCGAACTGACACTTGCTTTGGGAGCGCTCTACGTGTTGATGAATATAATACCATGAATTGAATGAGAGCACATCATACTGGATGCGCCACTCGCAAGCCAGCTGTCTATCGATATAGTTTCGCATCAATCACGTACCCTATTCATCACTATCACTAGCCACAATGCCTACAGCCAAGACATCATCGCAGCCACTATACCCAGCATATCTACCCACCCGACCGGATGGCTACGCTGCAACAATAGATGTCCCGCCATTTGAGGGTAATGAGCCGGGTACTCGCGCCGATCCGGCAAAACCTCACCTGCTTAGACCAGATGTGGAAGTAACGAATATTACGCCTCGCATCGGCACTGAGCTGAGAGGAATCCAGCTCAGTAAGCTCTCTCAAGAGGGATTAGAGTACGCGAGTATATCCATTTTATTGTTCACACCACAGCATGACAAGTGTCGCTTTCGCCTATATTTATAGAGTGTGAGACTTTTCGCACCTCGAGGTGTAAATGAACTATTGTCCAAGCATTACAAAATACTCATTGTGAGACTTAGTGAGATCGCTCTGTTCGCCGCAGAAAGAGGAGTCCTCGTCTTTGTGAGTCATGCACACCATCACTAAGCAAAGGAGCTGTTGTTTACGAGATGAAATGCAGAGAGACCAAGACTTTGCCGATATTGGATTCGAGAGGCAACTTGAGATAGCCAAGCACTATGGGCCATTACATCAGGTACCTAAAAGCGATGGTGACATTCTGAAAGAACTGTACTAAACAGAGGCTTGCCTACCAGCATCCAACTATGGGGTACCCTGAAGGCACGGGACCCGAGTTCCATGTTGTATTTGCCGACGAGAATGCGTAAGCCTACCAGAATACTTCAACTACAAGAAGTAACTGAAAAAATCTCACACTATGCAGAGGAAACTTGAGGACACTCCTCGGTCCACGTACATCCTACGACCTGTGGCACATTGACCAGACTTTTACCCGCAACGTACCCTCAACCACCTTCTTCTGGGTTCTCGAGATGCCCGCGTCCGGCGGTGGCGATACGGCCTTTACCAGCCTCACGGCAGCATACGAGGCCCTCTCGCCAACCTTTAAAAGCCTTCTTGCGCCCCTGAGCCTCTTTCACACCTCGGCATCTGTGGGAGAAGTTGCCAGGGTGGGAACCGAGCGGGCCTTGCGTGAAGCCGTATCGACAACTCATCCCCTCGTGATCCGGCATCCCGTGACGGGCAAGCCTTCGCTATTTGTCAACCCGACAATTGCGCGCAGGATCGAGGGCATGCTGCCCGAGGAGTCGGATACCCTACTCAAGTTTTTGAACGATCATATCAAAAGCCTCGACTTTAGTTGTCGTGTAAGATGGGAGAAGGGCTCCGTCGTTGTATGGGATCAACGGAGTGCTGCTCATACTGCGGTTCCGGATTTCAAGGACGGCGAGCGGCGGCACATGGTACGGATTATTCCTTACGGGTCGCAAACAAAGCCTGCATTTCCGGATATGTATGGAAAGACGAATGAGTCTACCTAATTGACGCATTTGAACATGGATGCATAAATCATTCTGTACAAGCGTCAGTTAGCTCGTGAAGATGGTAGTGAACTACCAGCATAGCAGACGGCAAGTTCATGGCAATGAATACTGCTGTTATATAATCGAATCAAAATGTTCCCGAGACATGGTCATTCACTCATATATCACATCTCCCATCAGGTATTTAGACTATGTAGTTATCTTTATCCTGGATGATATAGCTGTATCACGTAGTGCAATCAATGGTGATGAGAGCCAAATTAGCCTATATTCCATTACATGTCTAATCTAATTCATGACTTACCTCACGCAATATGCCCATTGAAGAACCTGTCTTCATGATCTCTTACAAGAACGCCGGCATAATGACACATACCTATCTAGATACCAGAGAGAAGTGGACTTTCAGAAGTCGGCGAAGGGATCGTCGACACTCGATGAAAAAGAACCGCCGTCAGTACTGGACGAGCCACGCCGACTATCAGAAAAAGGATCTCGAAAGGCGACGCGGCCTTCAGAGACAATGTCATCAGGCCCCTCACGCATCGGAGTCTCTTTACAATCGTGGTGGACCAGCCACCAACCCAGCTCCTCCACCTGCTCCCACCAGAGCCTCGTCTGGTCATCCCCCAGATGCCGGCGGAACCACATTTTGCAATCCGTCTCGACCTGCGCCACGAGACTGACATGATTGGCATTCATGATCTGGAACGGGTCAAAGGTACACTTTGACAAAGTCTCCTGATGAAGCATACACTGGATAGTAAACTCACCAAGTACCCTCTTCCATTCTACAGATTCTTCACCGTAGACCTTTCGGAACCGCAAGAACGCGCTTCTCATCGAGCTCCGGGCTGTACAGTAACTGTCAATATCAGCATCGGGGAGTGATTGAGTGGGGCACGTGATACGGGGCAACGTGGAAAGATCTTTGGGTAGACCTAGGGAGCATTCCTCCTCCTCCGCTACATCCTCCAGCGATATCGCTTTGCATTCGGCATTGGGCAGCAGAATCACTGGCCAGAACGGAGTATCGCATTCTGGATTCGGACAGCGGAATGAAACCCGACGTTTCGAACATACACCTGGCCGTAGTTGACGATGCCGCCGGGGTTGGTTGGCAGAGGTAGGACTATACATGTTGGTCAGTAGTGTATGATTCCGAGGTAGTGGCTGGAACCGATCGTGAATGGAAGCTGATTCTTGTCCATGTGTGTCGAGTCCCAATGGAACAGAAAGATAAGCCACTGTGGCTTATATGTACTTCATCAGCAGGATTGGTCACAAGGCATTGTGGCATTGTGTGAGAACCACTATCAACAATGCCCTTGTGCTCGATTTGGAACAAAAAAAAACAGTTCATTGTACATATAGTTTAGTTCTAGCCACCCTCTTTATAGTTCCTAGTGCTACAACGTAGTTCTTGTTCACCCCCAATATATGGGTCTGCGACATGACAGGCACAATCTCGTTGGACAAGTGCATTACTACAGACCAGAAAGATCAACATGCCTATATTTTCACATGTCAATGTAGTTCTTTGCTTAGGTGTTGATTCTTCTTTCCCCCCCCAAAGGTAGCAGAGTATTATATTTGGATTGAATTAAATAGCATTCGGGGTATAATGATTCGTACAAATGCCATCATGACGTGGAGCTAGATCACCTGCTACACTCCCGCAAACGGCGAACCCCTAAACTGATGCACCATCGCTCCGCTAATGCATAACACGAAAGATCATTTCCCCATTTGAGACTGTTATGAACTCAAGGCCAGACATGCATCGACAGCTTGACCAACTCTGGAACACGTATTAGCACGGTATTGACATTTAATTATAGTATGAGGGGGAAAGAAACTCACCTGCCCTCTTTCTGGTAGACCACATCACTAATGATGTCACGATCCAGATCAGGGAACATGCCTGCTAGAGTTTCCACAACATTATTGTGCTCAGCTCTATGAAGTCGTTGAGCTTCGGCAACTTCAGCACTTGCTTGCCTAGCGGCTGCCTCCTGTGCCGAGAGCTGCTGTCGGGTTTCTCGCGAAGGTCGACCATCTGAACTATGCCGTGGCGATAGTCTCGGCGTACCATCTGGCTGTGGTGTTCGTGCGGGCGAGTGACTTGGTCCTGAGCTACTCGGCTCATCTGAGAACATGCGTCCTATAGTAGAAAGAGGTTTTTGTATGGAACGAAGGAGTCCAGTTATGGGAGCATTCTCGTCGCCCTGGTCCGAAGACAGCGACCGACGTGGTGTGCCGGTAGAGTCCACATCCAGCGATGGGCGAGTTGACGATGATTCACCGGGAGAGTGCAGGCCAGTCTTTTCAGAATAATGCTCCTGCCGGGGTGATGTTTCGGCATGGCGATGTTTCTCGGCAATGACAGATACTGCATTCTCTACATGTTTCTCGAAATCCTCATCAGTAATTGTGAGCGAAGTACGGTCCATGTTTTCAATGAATTGTATAGCACCCATCTATTATTTGTTAGTCCAAGGCTGTAAGTCGATCTTCTTGCTATGCTTACGAGTGATGATAGATAGTAGCCAGCTTCGCCGCCCAGCTTTTCCTGGTTTCTAAACCGCAGTATATACTGCACATTAGAGACGAGATGATCAGGGTTGCTTTGAAGGACGACATAAATCAATAGAGGCATGAAGGAATCGGCGGAAGAGTCCGATTTCGCATTTTTGAGTAGGCCTGAGCGTGTAAGTAGCATGTCTTGGAGGAAGGTATAGACAATTCTCACCAAAGATGACTTTGCAGCAATTGAGAACACAAATGATCTTGTCTCTAGGTGCTCTGTAAGACCGTATCTTGAGGAGTTCTGAGCTCGTTAGATAACTAAACATCAAACCCTGTATCACACGACATACCTTGTTGTGCAAGTGTAAGAAAACGCTTGCCGCTATCACTCGTGGGAGGGATATCGAGGTGTTCCTCTCGTACCCAGCCATAAATATTAATCTTTTGCGTAAGAATCTCGTCGCGTTCCACGTCTTCCTGGTGCTGGCCTCTGCGACCCGGTCCCATGACCTTGTCGCCACGCCTTCTAGACTTGGAACCCGGGATTGGCTGTGGTGGTGGTATAGCTGGAGAGAACGTCTGAGTGTATAGTCTGTTCATTACAAGCTTCTCCATGCCCTCACGTGCATTGTCAAACTCAGCATCTGATACTTCTCTCCAAACCTCACACTGAGCCATCTTGTTGGCAATAAAGGCCAAGAAATCGCTAATGATCTTGACCTGCTCATGGACCATCCACTGTCGTTTGGCAAACTCCTGCAAAAAGGACTTTAAATATCTCGCGACAGGGTCAGCCTTCTTGTTCTTCAGTTGTTCAAGAAACCGGTGGAAATCAAAAGGAAGGGCAGGCTCGGGTTCGGGCTCGGGAGGTGGCGGCCTGTGCATAGTTGCTGCAGGCGACTGAGGTTCGCCGGAAGCTGTCTCGTCCACACTATCCTTGGGTGGGACGGGGGGTCCCTGATCATCACTGTCGCGCTCTTTCGGTTTCGATTTCATGCTGGTTGGGGAAGACGTGGAGATCCGCAAGCCTTGCATCTCCTGGATTTGTTGTACGAAACCAGAACCGAGCGGTTCCAGGCTTGATTTTCGGGGCGGGTGTTGTGGCGAAGGATTTCCAAAGAATGGGGAGGCAATCTCTAGTCGTGGGCTCATGACTTCCTCCACGTCTGGACCGCCTCCTTCCTCTGGGAATTGCTCCATGATGCTCTGAATCTCCGACCTAGAATTGCCCTCCTGCTCATCCTCGCTGGCATATCTCCGATCGTCATAGGCAACGTCGGAACGAGTTGGGGACGGCTCGGGGCCATGGCCCTTGGATCTGGCCGAGCTTGATCTGGACGGCGGTTGTGAGGCGGATGGAGTTGGCGGTGTAGGATCAACAAAAGCAGGCGTTTCGATCGTCAGGTACTGAGGCTTCCGTGGCTTCAACGTGGCGACTGAATCCTCCAGTCTCTCATCTGTCAGCTGAGTGGCAATCTCGCGGCCCTTCCCTTTATCTGCCGGATCATCTTTGGCAGGCGGCTCGGGCTTCTTTTCTTCTGCCTCTTCTGCGGCTATGGTCTCGAGACCAACCAAGTCTCCAGACGACAGGGCCTTTGCATTCTCTGGGGCGGGATCCTCTGCCCGCGAGACAGCCTCCTTCAATTCATCCTGAGCTACAGACTGGAAGTGGTAAAGGGGTTGCCCATCCGCCTCGGTAGTGGTCGTTGCTGTAGTCGCTTCGCTTTTGGTCGGCACGATGGCTTCGGGCTGCTTTGCCGTGGGTTCGCTCATGCTGGTGGCATGATCAGGTTGCTTTTGAATAGGTGCAGTAGGAGCAGCAGAGTCACGCTGGGACTCGATGGGGACGTCCGGCGATTCTGGAGGCATGCAGGGCAGGGCACGGAGACAACTCTGCCCGCTGCTCGAGTTGGTCGAGGTTGTTTCAAGATGATCTGGACTCGAGGAGCAGCTATCGTTATCAGACGGAGGGTTGAAGGGGTCCCAGCATTACCAAGGCACCACTGTGGCTGCAGCTGACTGTGGCGCTAAGAGTACCTACCCACCTACTGTACATTTCCGTGCCAAGCCACGATCACTCTCCCCCTTCAAAAAGGTTGTCTCTTTGTTTTTTTTTTTCAAACCGTCAGAATTTCAGGCCAATTTAGTGGCAGCCATTGAACATTGAACTTTATTACTCGGTATTTTTCACGTCTCACTTATTGTAATATTGGTTTTAGTTTTGAACAACGGGAAAGAACATCGATCAAAGGATACCGATATCTGATTGTATACTTGATCATTTATTCTTGAAAGGACTGCAAATGTTTATACTCAAAAAGACGGCCCTGAGCATGAATACCACCACCCTTGACAGCACCCTTGGGACGGCTCAATTAAGAGTTGCAGATCTGGACAAAGCTACTCCTACACCACTGTAACAATACTATGGTATAGGGGATCGACGCTCCCTCAACGCCGGAATAGTTCCGTGATTAGCAGCTAAAAGCAAGGTGTTAACTGCCCGGGTGTAGCCTTGTTAACCTAATCATCCATGAATGAGACATGAGACAAGCGCTTTAGCACACGTCTCATTGGCACTTAAGGTTCTGGAAATAGAAATGATTATATTTCATGTATTGGCCAGCGATTACATGTGAGGACATTTCCTTGCAGCCTGTATGTATGGATGGATGTATAACATTAGCTTCCCCTGAACGAACTTCGTGCGGATGCTAGCGATAGGCGGATGGAGGCTTCAGCACGATGAACAAACTGTTACTCCGAATTGTATTGGGCAACCCTCAGAGCGTAAGATTATGTATGTAGTTACAGTTGGTGTTCATTGACATGCTATCAGTGTTTATTTTGCAAGTAGCACTTCGACACGCCAAGTCTTGTTATCGTTTGGATAACCTTTGGCTGCATGAACGGCAACATTACAAATGCTAATAAGATTCGGGCTGGTAATTACATGCATGCCTCAATCTGTATTCCGTGTGCGTTGTAAGATGTCGTTTTCATGTGCTTATTTATTTCAAATGCAGCAGGGAAAGTCTAATAAACGCGTCTTGACAGATCAACACTTTGATAGCTTAAACTTCCGATCTATAAGGGCCAAGTGTCTTTTTTGGGTAACATGTGGCGGTGAGACGAGGGGAAACCATTGTTCCATAGGAAAGTGTAACCGTATTTTGAGTAAATCAAACTATTCAGAGCGTTCTCATCTCATGGTAACCCCGGACATGAAAGGTGTGTTATTGATTTGTACTCAGTGGCCGACGGCCGTATTATCGACTGAATGAATCAAGGAACAACAAGACGGAAAAGCTGGGCTGCATCAAGGCGGGGCTCACGACGCAATCTTGCATCAAATCAGCCAACCACGTGTGTTGACACCGGGATCTTAATTGACATTTCCCACTAATTCCGGCGCATCGAGCCTGGTCCAGCCATAAACCCCACCACTCACTGCATCCTACAGGGGTTTCAGCGACCCGCCAAGCCCGGTTTTCCCGCAATGGCTCGTGGATCTGACCCGACGGGGGGGCAGAAGTTAGAATCTTTGGGGGGGGACGTGACAGAAGTTTTGGTCATCAACGATCGGTCTGGATGGGGAACCACGGCCTTATTCTAAACTGTGTTGTCGAGTTTGTGTCTTCCACTTTGAGGACTCTTTGAAGTCATCGTCCATTCGCTTGTAATATCTTGAGCACTGCCAAGTGACCGACCGTCTTCCTCAATCGCCCTGCGCAAGGGCCGCAAAATCCACACTCGCTTGTTTCGTTCGAATTGGCTACTACGGTACCCATAAGCTTCTCCTCGTAAATGCAGAGCCAAGCGACCCGAACTGACCCGCCCTGCTCTGACGCCTGAATCGCCCCCAGACAACTCGCAGAAAAGGCTGCTCGAACCTCTGGACATGCTCGATTTTGGATCTGGTTGTCATGCGGTCAATTGCCTATATAAAAGCGCATGATGGGCCCTGCCGATACTGATGTCAAGCAAGAGGACGGAACCGAGAAGGGAAGTTTGATTTTCACCACCCGCAGCCGAATCCGCCGACGACACGATGCTGCCCGTGCCAGGGTGGATGCAAAAGTGTTGGATTGGTATAAGAGATACGTGATCGAAGGAATACTTCGACAGAAACCACTCAAACCCTCCAAAGATGGTCGCCATGTGCCGTTACGGATCGGAGCTGACGCGCCGCTGGTCGATGAGCGTCGGGATGGTCACTTCATCTCAAACACGATTCGGACCTCTCGGTACAATGTCTACAACTTCCTTCCCAAGCAGCTGCTATTTCAATTCACGAGACTGGCAAACTTTTACTTCCTGTGTGTCGGAATACCGCAAACTATCCCCGGCTTAAGTACTACGGGCAGCTACACGACAATTCTCCCGTTGCTATTCTTCGTGGCCTTGACTGTATTCAAGGAAGGTTACGACGACTACAAGAGGCACAGACTGGACAAGATTGAAAATGCCAACATCACGACTGTGCTGGGCAAGCCACGTCCACCAGCGACATTGCGCCCAGCATCACGCTCTTGGTTTCACTGGCGTCGCGCCGCGCGCACACCGGCAACTGACAATTCCGAAACGGTGGAACAGGAGGGACAAGATCAGTTCAACGAGTTCGAAGACCATGACCTTCAGTGGAATAAGGTGCATTGGCGAGATGTCAAAGTAGGAGACGTTGTGAAGCTGTGCCGAGACGATGAAGTGCCGGCTGATGTCGTGCTCCTAAGATCTACTGGAGAGAATGGCATCGCCTATGTAGACACTATGGCGCTCGACGGAGAAACAAATCTGAAGAGCAAGGAGTCACTCTCCGCGTTCAAGGACTGTGGTTCCATTCAGGCATTGCACGACGTCGAGGCTGAATTTGTCCTGGAAGACCCAAACCCGGATTTGTACCGATTTGATGGCAGAGTCACTGTGGAGGGCAAAACCCTCCCCTTGACTCTCAATGAGGTTGTGTACCGAGGCAGCACCATTCGAAATACAAAGTCTGTGCTAGGCATTGTCATCAATACTGGCGAAGAATGCAAGATCCGGATGAATGCAAATCAGCACCCCAAAGCAAAGAAGCCAGCCATCGAAAAGATAACCAACAAGATTGTCATTACCCTGGCTTTCTATGTTATCGTGCTCTCTGTAGGGTGTTCCATGGGTTACATTATCTGGCGGAGGTCGACGGAAGCAAACTCGTGGTATCTACAGGATGCTACCGTGGCATTCAAGGAGATCATCATTGGCTTTGCGATTCAATTCAACAACGTCATTCCGCTTGCCTTGTACGTCAGTCTGGAGATTGTCAAGCTGGGACAGATGTTGATGCTCAATGGCGATATTGAGATGTACGACGAAGCCACGGACACGCCTGCTAGATGTAATACGAACACCATCCTGGAGAACCTGGGCCAGATTAGTTATGTTTTCTCGGACAAGACGGGAACACTAACGGAGAACGTCATGAAATTTCGAAAACTCAGTATTGCCGGCACATCATGGCTGCATGAAATGGATCTGCAACCAGATCGTCCCAGCTCCAAAGCCGCTACCGAAGTCCAGATGAGTGCAGCTATACCTGCCACCAGAAAGTCCCGAGAGGTTACGCGACTCATACCAGAGGAAGAGGAAGAAGACTACCCGCCTCTGGCTTCACCAGTCACAATTACTGTAACGTCGCCGATTCAAGCAACTATCACGAATGTATCTTCCCAGCAAGGTCGGAGATCATCTTCACAGTGGAGATCTACGGGCCGCCCAGATCGCCAGCAACCCGACGTCACCACATATGATCTTTTGGACTTTATCAGAACAAGACCCGCCGCTCCATTTGCTAGAAAAGCGCGAGATTATATTTTGTGCATGGCACTGTGCCATACTTGTCTTCCAGAGCTCAGAGATGGAGAACTTGACTTTCAAGCATCGTCTCCGGATGAACTTGCGCTTGTGAGAGCTGCTCAAGAACTCGGCTACTTGGTCATACATCGGTCTTCACAAACGGTCTCCCTGAGAATCACCCTGGACGACGGCGATGAGAGAACTGAGGTTTACGAGATCCTCGATGTCATTGAATTCAGCAGTAAGCGAAAACGCATGTCGATTATTGTCAGGTACCCTGACGGCCGAATTTGTCTCATCTGCAAGGGAGCTGATTCCATGATTCTCCCACGTCTTAAGCTGGCCAATCTGGCGCTTCAGAAAGTCAATGAGGTTCGCAAAAGTGCGGATTTGGAACATGAGATGCTCCGTCGAAGTGAGCAACTGGAACCACGCAACAGCTTCGGCGGTCGTCCCAGTTTGACACTTTCCCGGAAAAGTATTGGAGGTCAGCCTCGAGCTGAATCTTCCCGAACGCGCCCGCCGATTGAACGCAGCAGATCCGTCGAGGGCTGGAAAATCCGTCGTTCGGAGGATAAACCTAGGCCCTCGCTTGGCGTTCGTACGGTATCCTTCGATATTACCAAGACCTTGCCGTTGCCAAGTGCTTTGCCACCACCATCACTTGCCGACGACAGATTTGATTTCCTGGATGACCCGTCCATCAATGACGATTCTGCTGTTTTCACCAAATGTTTCAAGCACTTGGACGAGTTTGCTACTGAGGGTCTCCGCACTCTCCTCTTCGCCAGAAAGTTCATCCAGGATAAAGAGTACCAGGGCTGGAAGAAGATATACAATGATGCCACAACTAGCCTCGTCAACCGCCAAGACATGATTGAGGCCGCTGGTGAAATGATTGAGCAATCATTAGATCTGGTCGGTGCCACGGCAATCGAGGACAAACTGCAAGTTGGAGTTCCCGAGACGATTGAGAAATTGCGCCGCGCCAATGTCAAAATTTGGATGTTGACTGGCGACAAACGGGAAACGGCCATTAACATTGCCCATTCAGCACGGATTTGTCGTCCTGGATCTGATATTTTCATTCTAGATTCTACAAAGGGCGACCTGGAGTCCCAAATTCTCGGAATAGTCGAGGACCTTCAGGCGGGCTGTCTGCACAGTGTTGTCGTGATCGATGGGCATACTTTAGGAGTCGTCGAACAGTCGACAACCCTAAAGGCACTGTTCTATACTCTCATACCCACCATCGACTCGGTGATTTGCTGCCGTGCTTCGCCATCCCAGAAGGCAACGATTGTGAAAGCGATCCGCAGCCGCCTGCCAGACGCCTTGACACTCGCGATCGGTGACGGTGCCAATGATCTAGCAATGATCTCTGCATCTCATGTCGGTGTTGGAATCTCGGGGAAAGAGGGTCTGCAAGCCGCCCGTGTCGCCGACTATGCCATTGCGCAGTTCCGCTTCCTCCAGAGGCTACTTCTGGTTCATGGCAGATGGAATTACGTACGTACTGCCAAATTCGTCCTGGCAACCTTTTGGAAAGAAATGTTCTTTTACTTGCCTACAGCATTGTATCAAAGATACAATGGGTATACAGGCACATCTCTGTACGAAAGTGCCAGTTTGACTGTTTTCAACACTCTTTTTACTTCCCTTGCTGTCATCATCCCTGGTATATGGGAACAGGATCTCAGCGCAGAGACTCTGCTCGCAGTGCCCGAGCTCTATGTGTATGGCCAGCGCAACATGGGTCTGAATGTGAGAAAATATCTGACCTGGATGATTGCTGCTGCCTCGGAGGGTGTCGGTGTTTGGTTTGTGGTTTGGGCAGGCTATGGAGGCTTCCTTGGTATGGTTGGAGATAATAATCTCTACCCCCTAGGAGAACTTGCCTTCTCCGTCGGCGTGTTGTGGATCAACTACAAACTCTTGTAAGTCGCTCTTGAGCCATGGTGTCTTGAACATGATCTGACAGCAATATAGCATCCTCGAGACGCACCACAAGTCGGCAATCGTACTCGTTGGTTTTGCCATCACCATTATTGGCTGGTGGCTATGGAACATTATTCTTTCGGCCGTATACAATCGTGGTGTAAACACGTATGCAGTGCGCAATGGTTTTACAAAGACGTTTGGCGGCGATGCGCTTTGGTGGTTCACTCTCATTGTCACAATGGCCATCTTGATATGCTTCGAGCTCGGCTTCAAGGCGGTCAAGCGCAATCTCATTGTGGGCGGACTATGGCAATGGCCACCCTGGAAGAAGAGGGCCCTCGGCGACGCGGCCGAGGAGTGGCATTTGGAGTTATGGCAGGAGCTTGAACAAGATCCCCTGATTCGAGCACGATTGAAGCAAGAGGAATCTGACGATTGCGTCGTGTTGGAGGAGGATGTGGAAAATGTTGTGGAGATGCCGTCTGCAACAGGAAAAGACGACATCGAGATGAGAAAGATTACCTGATTCTCCGCTATAGACAATATTTGCGTGTATTGCGAGCGCACATTTTGGGCCGGCGTTTGTTATACCCCTTCATTTACTTCTGCTGCCAATATAGAACGGGCGGGAAAAGCTTTGAGGGTTACATTTGATTTGAATCCTTTAGGGATACCCACATGCTAAGCAAGAACTTTTTCCTAATATAGTCTGTATATATTAAATCAACATTTGACAAATTCTATGCGTTTGATCAAGGCTGCTCATTGCTTGGATCTGCTGGAGACTTTCCGTCGCAATACATTTACCTTCCCCCAGATGATGAGAACAAAGGAATCCCCATTTGCAAGAACACCACAGCTTGACTCGTCATATTCCTCGAACAAAGAAACAGAGAATTAGAAAACCTACGAACGGAGATATTTGCTTCTGGCCATGTAAGGAAACTCAAAGCCAACCGATGTTTCTCACTTCAGAGACGAACATACCCAGGCAAACACCAGGCCGCGGAAAACAGAAACTCTCTAAAGCGTTTTCGATAATTGAGCTCTTGTTATTCACTTCTCGCTTCTTGGGCATCTGAGCTTTCCACAATGTCCACACCATCCCAAGCTCCTCCATCACCGTCGACACTCGGCACTGGTATCTCCATCAAGAAAACACAACCATCTATTGACTCGTCCACCAAAGCCAAAGGGCAGGCCAAACCCACACAACAAATCCGCTTCACGGCCGAGGAACTCAAACGCATTGGCGCTCTCGTCGAGAAACGAGGTGACGACGAGCTGGCTGCTCTCTTGAGACGTAAACTCTCGCTGGTTCCCGGGCCTACCAAGGTCGACGGCGACGTTGATACTGGAGACGAACAGGATGGAGCAAACGAGACGGGATCGCAAATGGGATTACAAGCAGAAAGTGTAAAGACGGAAATCGAGGAGCGCAGTCAAGCTAGGGGCATACTGCGACCTTGAGTTTGCTTGGAACGGTACAAGCCATTTGCCTCGGAAGAGTCTGACTGTGATGGGGATTCAGCCTAGGCAGGAGGGAATAAAGATATATCTTTATGCATAGCTGGAGGAGCAATGTCGGCCATTAAAAGAAAACTATGAAAACAAAATTTCGTGATCAGAGCCTATTACGAAGCAAAGAACGATGTCACCATCTAAAGCATACAATGGAGGACAAAATGTGCATTGATTGATATAACCACGTTTCTATGCCTCTCCATACGTAGTCTTTCCAGCTTCGGATGTGCCATGGTAAAGTCGGCCATGAACTTTCGTTCGATGGAGAGTATTTTGAAAGTCTATTCAGTACGGTATTGGTGTAGACTGTAGCCTCATGACCACACGGATGTAGTGAGCTACTCATCTCTGTCATCCAATATTGTAGGTCATGTATATAAATGGCAATGGCTCGTGATTAGCTATTGTTAATTGACTGAGACTTCTCACCATCTTGAATAAGTGTGTGAATAGTTCTAAGAACTGATACCAATTGTCGACTCAGTGACATGGCGGAAATGACATGATTTCAAACTGACATAATTACTGCGACAGGAGAAAGGAGACTGACTGGAATTATCTAGCAAGAATCGACCGCCTAAATCTATAGAAAAGAGAATGCTCAACCTTTGGTGATGCACTATTCAGAAACCAATTCAGATGTCGTGTGCTCGACCCCGTACTTGGACAGGGTAATCCCGGGGTCAAGGGGGTGGGAGGGAGGGGAGTGCTGTTCAATGTTCTGTCAGTGTTCTGTAGTACCAGGGATTTGGGGGAACCAAAGGGGGGCCACTGGGGCACTCAGGCTATCCAAAGCGCCAACCCCAAAAAGGCCAGGCCATATCTCATCATTAATTGATCTCCTAAAAAGGGCTGAGCTCACTATCTTCTGCTGTGTATGTACAGGCGTCCGTGCCTCTACGCGGCGCCAAGTGGCTCCCTTACGAGTCCCTCCTGCTTGGCCTTTTGGACCCATCAATCACGGAGACAGACGTGCACATCAGGTTTCATCAGCTGCTTCGCCTCTTCTTCTCTTTCCATCGTATCCTTCCGTAGCCCAGGGTTGTGACAACCATTTTCCTAGTCCATTCTTTTTAATTATTCTCGAGTCTCAATCTCGTTGTTCTCTTGCTCTAGACCCGATTGCTCGGAGACAATTGATTCTTGGCAAAGACCATCGCCATTTGCCGACGATACTCTCATTGTACCTATTCTTACCCACCTACCTGCCTACCTACATTACCTAGGTAGAAGGTACCTTGCGTAGCTGGTGACTTTCCACATGTCACACTTCTCTCTCTCCTAATTCCTTTGTAATCAAGCAAACTATTCCACCCGAGTCTGGCTTCGCTCAACGATACCTGAGCGAATCGATCATAAATTCCCGGTCAATCAATACATCGCTCCCAATGTGGCACCATACTGAGCAGCCGTAATCATGCCCTCCGAAAAGTCCGAATACATCCCGGCGCCGCCGATACCTTCGTACGACGAGGCAGTCCAGGGCTCTTCATCTCGAAATGACTGGGGACCGCCGCCCCGGTCGCCCATCGATGACAGGCCCGAGTCCGAGCGGGAAGCCCAGTCGCTGTTGACGACATCGCGGAATCCCGCATCCGAGCGGAGGACACCTGCTGGCTACCGCCCGCCGCACGTTGAGACCGATGACGAAGATTCCGAGTGGACCCTCGACAGCGATGACGACGACGACACAGAAGATGCGCAGGTGCGCCGTGAGATGCAGGAGCTGGAAGTCGAGGACCCCTTGAACGGATCGAGCTCTCGGTCCAACTCACTGTGGCGAAAGCGCATTGCCGCCCTCTCGCTGCCGAAATGGAGATGGCGCATTCCACGGCTGACGGTGCGACTCCCGCGTGCGAGCGACAGTGCCAATACTGCGCCGGCCGACAGCGAACGAGGCACATCAGAAACTCCCGCTAGGTCTTGGTGGCACAGCAACATCAACCTCAACAGCACGGCGGCGCTGCTCCTCATAGGCAGACTGCTGGCGCTTTTCTTGGTGCTGGGCTTCTTGTACCTCGTCTTTGTGAGCGACCTGTTTACGAGCATGTCGCAGCGGATTGGTGGTCAGGTGTTCGACCCAGAAAGTGTCCGACACCATATACAAAACAGCATGGACCCTCGCCGTATGCGAGAGACCCTGAAACACGTCACCAAATATGCCCACATAGCAGGTACAGAGGGTGACTATGCCCTGGCCGAGGATGTGCGGAACTCATTCTTGAGAAGTGGCTTGGAAGATGTGACGGTCGATGAATACTATGTCTATCTCAACTATCCCAAGGAAGATGGGCGGGCAGTCGAACTCATGTCGGAAGATGGTTCAAAGGCGATATGGCATGCAGGACTCCAAGATGGACCCTACGTCCCGCAAAACATTATAGGCAAACCGACCTTGACCTTCCACGGCCACTCCAAGTCTGGTGATGTGAGAGGCCCACTAATCTATGCCAACTATGGAAGCAGAGAGGATTTCAAGCGTCTCCATGACAGTGGCATTGACACCAAAGGCGCCATTGCTCTTGTGCGCTACTACGGAACTCAGGGTGATCGAGCTCTCAAGGTTAAAGCGGCCGAGTTGGCTGGTTTTGCAGGCTGTATCATCTACAGCGATCCTGCCGACGACGGATTTCTCCTGGGAAAACCTGCACCTGCCGGATGGTTTATGCCTCGCGAGGGTGTGCAACGTGGTGCCGTGAGCTTGATGAGTTGGGTGGTGGGTGATGTGCTCACTCCTGGCTGGGCAAGTAAAAAGGGTCAGCCGCGGGAGAAGACAACCCAAACCAAAGGTCTGGTACAAATTCCCAGCATACCAATCAGTTGGGGAGATGCCCAGAGGTTACTGCAATCAATCGAGGGATTCGGTGAAGCTTTGCCGGAAGAGTGGCAAGGCGGTGTGCCTGGAGTGAAGAGTTGGTGGAGTGGCAACTCCTCATCGCCCATTGTCCGGCTCAAGAATGAACAAGATGAAATAGAGCAGCAGCCCATCTGGAACATTTACGGAAAGATTGTTGGAATCGAGCAGAAGGAAAAGTCCATCATTATCGGCAACCACCGGGACGCTTGGAACTGGGGCGCGACTGATCCGGGATCAGGAACTGCAGTCATGCTGGAAGTTGCCCGAGTCTTTGGCGATCTTGTTGCCCGAGGCTGGCGACCCGCCCGAACTATTGAATTCATGAGTTGGGATGCTGAAGAGTACAATCTTATTGGCAGCACCGAGTTTGTGGAGAATAATCTAGAATACCTTCGGAAGAACGCCTTTGCATACATCAACATCGACACGGCCATTAGTGGAACTGAATTTCACGCAGCCGCATCCCCCGTCTTTAACAAGCTCTTGTACAGCGTGTTGGAGCGTGTATACGATCCGCTGGAGAATGCGACGCTCAAGGCACTCTGGGAGGCTCGTGGCGGCGAACTTGAAGGTCTAGGGGCAGGTAGCGACTACGTTGCTTTCCAGGACATAGCCGGAACCAGCTCTATCGATATCAGCTTCCAGGGCTCAAGGTTTCCCTACCACTCAAATTACGACAACTTTGACTGGATGTCCCAAGTCGCAGACCCAGATTTTGTATACCACGGCCTATTGGGACAGGTGTTGGGTCTGTTGATTGTTGAACTCGCCGAACGACCAATTCTTCCGTTTGATCTCCACCAATATGCCCTCTCTCTTGGCCGTTACCTCGGCGATCTCTGGAAATGGTGTGAAGACAACGGCGCCAACCGAGATGACAAGTCTCAGCTTGATCTCAATGCTCTCAAGGACTCTATCAAAGAAATTGAAGAAGCTGTTGCCGAATTCGGCATTTGGGAAGTGGAGTGGCAGCAGGCAGTTGTCAGTGCTAATGGTTGGGAACCAAGTGGACTTGGCCGAAGAAGATGCGAATACAACTCGAGAATGGCACTGTTCGAGACTGGACTCCTGGATACCGAATTCGGCGGAGGAGTGAGTAGCCCTCGATACTTGATGCCAAGTTCTATTACTAACACTCCCTTTTAGATTCCAAACAGAACACAGTTTGTTCATACTGTTTTCGGTCCACAGCTGTGGTCAGGCTACGACGAGGCCTTCTTCCCTGCAATTCGCGACGCTGTCGATGCCCGCGACTTTGAACTGGCTCGTTCTCTTGTCAACAAGACGGCCACCATCTTTTCAGCAGCTGCAGAAGCTTTGAATGCATAAGGCCTTCATCGCCTTTGCTAGCCTATCTAGCTCGCTCTATTTCTCTTCTTCTTTTTGGTTTATTTTCTCTTACCGAAAGGTCTTTGAAATTGCATCGCTTGGCGTTGGTGGTCAGCTGGCAAAGCTGAATTTGAATTTTCTTTTGCCCAACTTTACATATTTCGAGTCGCGCGTGCTTGCGTCTGAGTTGTGGCGAGCGGGAAAAAGCGTCTCTTGTAGAACTCGGCGACGATATATAACACCATTTGACGTTTGCCGTCATGTACAATTGCTGATATATTGACCTGTCCTCATAATTAATACCCATGTGATGATGCATTATGTGGTAAAATGCTCGACGGTATATCGTGTCTAACGTCAACAGTTTTCAATGAGCACCTACAACTTGCTTAAATGTGAGATTTCTGCATTTGAACACGGCCGATTGTAGGAATTATTGGCTCCTGGATGGTATCTGGATATCATTGGCTACAGGATAAGATGGGAAGAGAATGATAATCTATATTCAGCTACAATATTTTTTTAAGCACAAAGTGCCTGAATGCTTGCCAACTCAGCTCAGCCACAAAAATCGAGAGGACAAGATACAGAACAATGAAAAGCACGAAGCAGCAACGGTTCAGGCCCAGCGTAGAGACACCAAAGAGGCCAGGAACCCTACTCTGAAGCCATCCACCCTTGGCAGTTCGCAGCGTCGTGACAGAAGGCAAATCCAGGACAATAGGCCACTCATCCACACCAGCAGCGGCTCCTCCTGATCCCTTCTTCTTGCTCCGCGCCCGGGCCTCGGCCTCGCGCTCGGCAAGCATCTTGATGGTATCCAACCGCGACCACTTGGGCTCGGGCCAGGGGTTATCGGAAACCCAGCCCACGCGCAGCTTGTACGCCTCCCACGCGGCGTGGCCGGGCGGCGGCATGGGTTCGGTCTCGGGGATGCCGGCCTCGGCTCGGAGGCGCCGGCGCTCGAGCTCCTCGTCCCGCTCCATCGTCTGCCGGAGGAGAGAGTTGAGAATCGTCCGCGGCGTGTGCGTCGTGCCTGGTTCCGGGGGCCCGGCGAGTCGGGCTGGGTCGCGCTTGGGGACGGGTATCTCGACGCGAAAGGTGGGCTGGGATTGTGTTGAGGTGAAGCCGGGGTTTTGTTTTGCTAGTTTCTCTGCTTCTTCCTTCTTTCTTCTTTCCTCCTCTCTCTTTTTCTCTTCTTCCTGTCGCTTTTTCTCCTCTTCTTGTTTCTTCCTCTCCTCTTCCTCCTCTTCCTCTTTTTTCTTCTTTTCCTCCTCCTCTTCCTCTTTTTTCTTCTTTTCCTCCTCCTCCTTTTTCTTCTTTTCCTCTTCCTCCTTTTTCTTCTTTTCCTCTTCTTCTTTCTGCTTCTGCTTCTTCTCTTCCTCTTCATCCTCCTCCTTGAGCCCGTTCAATATCGCCTGCTTTCGTCGCGCGAGAGACAAGTAATTGGGCCCCCCTTCTCCGGGCGCCAACATGAATACTCTCGGCCATTGCAGCCGCGATATCGGGAGGATCCTCAAAAATGAGGTCCGAGTTCTTCTTTTGTTTACCGAGTATACCAACCATGGCGTCTGTCTTGATTTTGTTTACCGAATACTTGTGGGAGCTGAGAACTTGCTTAGACGGAAAGATGGTTCTAGCAGTTTTGGTCTTGGTCGGGTTTTATACTTTCTGCGTCAAGTCTATCGGCAGGATGAAGCTGTTGGTATTCTTGTCTAGAAATTGGAAACATGCCTGTCTCCTGCCGATGAACCATCCTGGGGAGATGACTGCGTTGTAACACCTGCTCCTTTGTTCCGTGAGTATCGTCAAAGACCCGCAAACGTCAGAAACGAAATGCACAGGTATCTGGCAGATTGGGTCAAAGAATGATAAAGAAAAAGGAAAAACGCGGTGTGTTTTTACTTCGAGACATATTTCTTCCACTTTGGTCGATGGTTGGATGAATTGGAATGTCACCACCAAACTCCTGGTACTAAGTTAGGTACGCTCCGGGACAGTAACACACAAGATGGTATAAACCCGGTGATTTGATAATGAAGACTTCTTTTTTCCAGGATTATGTACATTTCGGCGTCCATTTGCTATAAAGTTGGACCGTTTTAGTAAGAATTAATCATCAATTCTTCGCCTTTATGGTGCTCTAATTGCACCTTTTTCATTCCTCGTCAAGTTGGGAAGCTGCCAGTTATGAAAAACGTACAAATGTTCCCGTCGATTCCAGCTTGTCCAACGCTCAATGTCCTTGTGCTGCTGCTCATTTCTGCGGGTATAACACAACACCTTCCCATCCCCTGCTAGCTATATTGTCTAGCGTCTGCTTAAAGTGCTTCTTGCTGCTCTCTACGCTGGCTGAATCCTGTTGGTTTGTGCTCAGATTCGAGTGGATGAGCTCAATGAGACCATTGAGGTATTTTGTGGTAACCTGTATTCGCTAGTTAGACGCGCATCGTTTGTGATGATGGATGATCTGTGACTGCAACTTACCGACTCGTTTTGCTGCTCGAAATAGTATGCATAACGGTCTAGGATCTCGACAAAGAGTTCAATAGAAGCAGCTTGTTCCATGCAGCTATCGGCTACCCGCAGCGCTCTCTGCAGACACTCCAGCACACGCTTTCCATCGCGGTAAAGTCCCTCCTCTGACTCCTCGGTGGCTGCAATAGGCGTGGCCCACCAAAGATGACTGGCAAGGTAGACAGCACGGCACTGATCGGGCTTGCGCAACAGCTTGCTGCCATGGAGGGCACACTTGGTAATAAGAGTGTCGTAGTTTTCACGGCCAAAGTTTCTCGTCTGGTGGAGGGCGCTGGCGACCACACAGACTGCTTGGAACTGGGCCTTGGAGTCGCTAATCGCTTCTTCGTAGACGGTAAAGGCTTGGGCAAAGAACTCATAGGCCACCTCCTCAAAACCAACAATATCGGCAGTTTGTCCACAGGCAGTGAACAGTCGCAAGGCCAACTCGGCCGTTCCTGATCCATTTACGCGGGCGTACAGTGCTGATATGGCGGAATGCATAAACTTGAAGAGAGCAGACGACTGTGTCTCCCAATTGTCATCATAGTGCTCTCGAGCCTTGAACTTTCTAGCCAGCTTCATGCCAGCTGTAATGATTGGCGGTGTGGTTGTACGGATGCGCTCACCACCTTCAGCATACGATTTGCGCACCATTTGCAGCAGCTTAAACTGGGTATCATTGTCGTCGCTTTGCACCAGGTGAACGAGTCGTGCAAGCCAGCCCTGCTCCTCAATCGTTTCATCGGTTTCCACAACCCGCCGTTGTGGGCCACCGGGATAGCCAGCTGGCGGCTGAGAACCCTCCTTGACGAGGACTTTTAGAATCTCTAGAACATTTTCTAGCTGAGATGGAGTAGAGATGAGAGTATGATCTCGTAGTAGCGTTCTTGCAACCTCGCCAGCTACTGCCCTGCGGGTTGGGTAGGTTTGCGACTGGAACAATGGCACGTATGTCGGAAGTGATAGTGCTGTAAAGATGGAAACGTATCTCTTGAGAGGTGCCTGTAGCAGAGCCAACAGGCTTTGTTGCGCAGGCGGCGAGTGTAGATCAGCGCTGTTTGCATGCTCTCGGACTTTGCGGTTTGCGTATTCGAGGATCTGATCTACATAGTCCAGGCGATTGGGGTAAATATTCAGGGCCAAATTCGTCAAAGATACCAATAGAGCAATGGTGTCCTGTATGGCAAGGTGCTGTACTGCCACGAGGTTGTTGACCTGCTCGAAAAAGATCTCGTACAATTTGACATCCTTTGGAATGCCACGCTCCTTCTTTGGGGACGTTGCAGCTTGCTCTCCGTCTGTTTCTACAGCGGTAGACTCTGTCTCGGCGACGGACGGCGCTGCCTCGGGGGCTGTCTCAGAGCTCTCACTGGCTGGTGCTTCTGAGCTATCGCCATTTTGAGGCTCATCGCCATTGGTATCTTCCGAAGGTTCTGCGGCCGGTGGCTTTGTCTCTTGCTGCTCCTTTCCGAGTCGAATCTTCTCAAGCAGTTCTGCCAAAGCCTCTTCCTCCAACTTGCCGCGATCGTCGCTTGCCTCTGCCTGAGACTCGCGCTCAGCATATGCCGAGAGGCGGTCCATTAGACCAATCACAATGGCCTTGACATTCACATGGGGGTTGAGCCGGGACACTGCAGCCAAGAACTGATCCAGAGTATGTAAATGGAATTCGTCAGGGAAGACCTGGGTAATGATTTCCAAAAGGTACTCTTGAGCTAGGACATCACGGCATTGGACGACCTGCTCGAGCAAAGGTCCAAGAATGCCATTGCTGTAGGTCTCGAGATCTACCAATTGGCTCAGCCGGACAATGTTGCTACCCACCAAGAGCTGCAACTCTCTGCGCTCGCGCGTTCGCTGTTCTCGATCTCTCGAGTGGCCTTGGTGTTGAAGTCGCACCCAGAGCTTGTTCATCTCGACAAAGTTGGTCAAGACAAAGCTGATGGAGTCTTGTAGGTTGCCCTCGGGTCCGTCACCCTCGCCGGTCGGAAGGTAGTCTCTTGCTTGGCCAGACAGATAGTACCTCAAGAAAAGGCCACGAATCGGGTGCTGGACTCCTCTGCTCATGTCCATCATATCTTTCATGAGCTCCTTGACCGGAGCCTCGGGAATCGCCATGTAGGCAGTGCCTACGGTAATCATGAGGTACAGGCGGGGAATGATGTTGCCAGCATATTGGACAAGCTCGTAGAGATCGGCAAGGTGGTTGTGTGGGTGGTTCTCGCGGAGGTGGACAGACAGATATCGCAAAGCATCAAAGACGGACATGTAAAGCTCGTAGTACTGCTTGGGTCCCAAACTGCTCGTTCGAAGCTCTGATACCAGGGTCGAGCTGCGGCGCAGGTTCACATTAGCATTCCGCCCGGCGGGAAGATACAGCGCATAGGGAAGATAGGGAAGGCAGCATACCAGCACTTGAGCGCATCCATGAGCTTTCCTGGGGTATCCAGACATTTGCGCATGAGCACAGTCTGCTGGCGCACCGCAATCAAGGCATCCTCAAGCAGCCGCGCCTGATCCTCGGGCGGAGCGGGTGTCGCCGACATGGCTACTGGGGCTGGGAGCGGTGGATGAGCTTCTGGTTGAAATGGCAATTGATCAGGAGTCGTAGCGGCAAAAGGGTGAGTCGATAATGGACGGCGCCTCGATGGGTGAAAGGGTGCGATCGCCTTGTAGAGGAAAAAGCTGGTGCCTTGTCGCTAATAAAAGTTATCTTGGAGAGAAGCTCACCCCCAGGCCTGGCTTGGGTTGCTGCTGGTTTAGGAGCTCATTCACTCACTCACTTGCCCACCACCACTATCGGTCGGCCAGGATGATGGGACCCACCTAGAGGTCGTCGTTCGTCACTGCTGCGGGCAAGGAGGGATGGAAAGCACGGGCCCCATCAAAAGACCGCTAGCTAACATTGAACCCACCAACATTGGAACCAACAAGTCGGTGGTTGGACAATCAACGCACAGCCACAACAACGCCATAGCACCAGATTATAATAAGCCTAATACTGATCTCGTGTAATCGTATATACTATCGACATTCCTTTAGAATACTTGACAAGAAACGTCATGAACCCAGAGATCATCATGTTTTTCACCTTGCACATTTTCAAAGCTATTTGTAATGATAGCAAGAGGTAACAGGGAAAACACTAAATTAGTTTCCATGAAATATTCTTTACAGCTTGCACTCGCCGCATTCTGTACGAAACGATTTCCCTGTGAATAATAAGAAACGATATACAGCGGTCACGATACTAATTTTGATTTTCGGACGCTTATAAACAACATGTATCCTTTGCTCTGAGGACCTTGATTTCGGGATTGTAACGATTGTTTATGCCTGCCTACATACTTCAAGACGCAACTCTTCTACGCAATTGGAACAATATATTTAAAGTGCATCATACTCCGGTACTGCTTGATCTCTCAGTGTCATACCCCCGCTGGCGTTTCTTGAAAACTTGGCGCATTCTGGCGTACATATCTCTCCGGCCACTGCACATCACGTGCCGTTGTGAAGCAAAACCTGCCGCGGAGTTCCTCTTGTTGCGATTCTGGGTCGTCTTCTACAAAACCCCATGTGATTGGCAAAAGGTGTGCGTCAAGATCCTGCTCGTGTCGATGGCACGCTGCACTGATACCTGCACTGCAGGTTGAGGTCAGAGGCATGGGATATCTAGCTGCTTCCCGACCGATCCAATCATTGTTTTCTTTACTTTTCGGTGCTTCAAAATTCCTGAAGCTTATGACGATTGGTACAAACAATGTTAATGAGACCGCTATCGTTGTGAGGATGATACCCATTGCGGAGTGACCAACGACAGCGCTGTCCTGATTATCGAAGTGAACAAAGTCCGGGCTCGCAAACTCATTGCTTTCCACAACGAAAAGACTCCTCGATACCAGCCAATGTGTCACACCAGACCACGTAATAAGACCTATTGCATAATGAAAAGGCAACGACAAAAAATAGCTGGAGCGTTGACTGCCCTTTGGCTGCGACACACGCAAAGGCTGACGGCGGTGGATAAAAGTGTTCCACTCGTCTGTGATGGATATGGTCGTGAGCAGGTTGTTCAAGATCACATAGCCTCCACTGATGAAAAGTTGTGGTATGTTGGCGAATAGAGCTGCCATGTGGAATCTTCGTGCATGAAATGGCCCATTGGTACCCCCCGAATCCTCGGAGGAGAATGACGGGAAATAGGCGTAGTTTTGGAACACGCCGATTCCCTCTGCCCATAGCGAAGGCAAGTCAATCGGCATACCAATCTTGCGGTGCTCATAGAGGATCACTCCCAAGAGGGCATAGAATGGAAGAACCAAAAGACACATCCTGCAGAAATTTCGTCAGTGAGCTGATATTTTAATTCTTCGAGACATGCTACTTACAATACATACGTAACGACCCACTTTCGTCTACTGAGAACGTCGATGAAGGTAAACCTTCTAGGTGGAATAAACTCAGTTCTCGGGTCGACCCGCCACGGACGATCAAAATCTTTTCTGGTGGACAGGTCAAGACCCGCAGTGTGAAGATCCTGATGCTCGAGGGCGCTTGAAATATAGTCGCCTATCGTGATCATGGAAGCTTTAGTGTATGTGATCTCTTCTGGTGCCTTGATCTTGGCCCACAATCGGCAGGTCATGCTCCAGAGGCCCCCAAACCATCTCAGTCGGTTCCATTTATTGATTGGCCGAGTGTCAGACGTACCGCTCCCTAGTGTATGCTGACTATCATTTCGATGTAATATTGCTGTATAGATGAAGCAAGCACATTTGAGCAGGTTGAGTATACAGACCCCGAGTAGGACATCAGGGTAAATAAAATCGCAATGCGCATTTGTCATCCATTTCGGAGCTGTCGTCGCCTAGACTGAGGCAGTAATCAATTTCGTAATGATACTGGTTAGTTGTATCTACAGACGATACTGGGGTGCTGATCCAATTCCAGTAATGGACATGAGGTTGCGCCGTCTTCCATGTACAAGTGCTTGTCGTGTATTGCAAGTTCAATCTGTCGTCGCAAATCCATACGTTGAACAGCGGCCAAGAGGCATAGCTTAGTGTCACAAATATATCCAGGAGCGAGGTGTTCTCGTTGGTTGAATTGCGATGCATGGTTGATCGCCCGTCTGCCATGGTCGTGTTGGACGACACAAGAATGACATCGTTGACTCCAGATCGGCTGTTGACGTAGCGTTGGATGCAGTCATGCCGATCGAGTCGATCTACTCGAGTATAATTATCCCGTATCATTTGAAGATTCAAGCCAAGATCGTGTTTCCAGGTCTCTTCACTTTCCACGGTAGTGAAATCCCATGGTTGGGTGTCAATTGCAAAGTCACTTGTTACGACTCCGACGGTGTAGATGCTGACAGGAACGGCCATGAACACTGCAGAGTTCCAGCTAGCATTTGTCAATACAATCAGAGGTCTCATGGAAATCTCGGTACCCACATCAGATGGAGCAAAATTGAGCTCGTCATGAGAAGCACCCAGGTGACTTTTCTCCATATTGCCACGCTACGCCAGTTTCGAAAACTTTGGATCCCAATGTCCAGCCATTGACCTTTCGAATGAGCCGCGTCAACATCCGCCCTTGTTGGCGCAATTAGGATCTGTGAGCAATAATTGCTTGAGCTGAGTAAAACTGTCGAGATGACATTGATAACTAAGTGGAGGACCGTGTTGTACTGGTCAATTTTGCCGCAGTCTCCTTGGAAATACTACCCGTAGATGTTATCAACAGAGTAACCGAGGATTGAATAGAGTGTGAAAGACAGGTTGATGAAGAAAATAAGTGTTGTTATGGATAATTGAGCTAGAATTGCAATCTTCCGGTGTTGGCGACTTTTGGGCGGAGCTGCCCGTGCATCCAGTTGTGGTAGCCACCACCTGAATAAAGGCAAACTACCAAAGCGACTAAAGATTCCATTGAAAATGTTCCAACTATCGTATAATTCACTTTGCGAGGTGAACCAACTTACGGGATGAAGCATAGTTGCTGTGGGTTTGCGCTTAAATCAAGACCTGGGCTGTGATCCTTTGGGTGTAAACCGTTTGGTAATGGTTGAGCCTGATCATTACCGTTGGTGTGATCACGGCTATCGGCTTCCCCTTCGCTCTCATCGTGTTGACTTGTTATACCATCGTTGTCTGAGTCTTCATATGGAATGATGGAACCATCGCGGCGCGTCATAGCCGAGTTCGGAGACACAGATGCCATTGTAGGAAGGGACGGCCAGAGAAGAGACAAATCGCATAATTGCGGTAGGTAGTCCCGATTTGGTGCTTTATTGACTATAACCCAGTACCACTACAGCCTCGTGCCGGAGTTCGTCTCTTTTGAGCGCCCATCTCGGAATAGATGGTGAAATTTGAGATGCGGAATGTGCAGCCAATAAGACTCGTGGCATGGAACCAGTAGTTTATTATTGACGTTCACCGAGAATCAGGATACCACCTCGGGCAAAAATGCGACGATTTTTGCTCCTAGATTACTTGAGGCCTGGTTGAAGGTTGAAGGTGCAACGAGTTCAGTGCCTACCGTATGTTGCAGTGCAGCACAATCGTGCCAATGGTCCCCCTATGTATCTTGTATGCAGCAAGTGACAAAAATACACTACCCGTGTAACCAGACACTCAAAACACTCTATTCTTGGTCTACGGTAACCGCCCAGGGAGGCCTGGCTGAATGGTGGGTCTGAACACACTACAACCAATAAAAGCTGCAAGTCGCTTTGTATCCTATTTTTAACCACTGTGATTTATGACTTTGCAGCGTACATCACGAGAAGGCGGAGACAGTCACCCAGAAACGTTGCATTTTTGACAGAAGTGCCATTGCTGAGACAAAATGTATCTTGGGTTTCGCCACGCGACCTATGGCACGAATTAACGAGCACGGAACCACATATCACCAGATCCCTCGGGTAGCTCTGCGCGATCAAAAATGTGCCAGTTATCCTCCGCCCTAGGAGCTCTTTTAAACCAAGGGTTGGGGATGTCGCTCGCTTCCAGCTTTATTAACCCATTGTAATTCTCTGCGTCGTCGATACCTTCGTAACGCCTTACAGCTTGCGAATCGACTAGCCAGAGGTATGCTTCCTCGTAAAAGCTCATCTGTGCTTGTTTACGTTTAATTAATTTATTAATGAAAGCATATTTGGACTATTAACTAACCCTTTTTCCCTATATAATTACGGGTGTTAAAGGTATCGTTTTTTCGGGTAATACGGCTAAAAAGCGAAAAGAGTCCTTATCGACGACGAGAAAATCGATAAACCTCGGGTTGCGCTTAGGTATAATATTATCGTCTTTAATAGCTCGGAGGAACTAGGCGTCGAAAATTCCAATTAGGGATTTAATATTATCTTAAATCGCCTTTGCGAAATCGGTAAATTATAGAGCTTCCAGCTCCTTGCTCCCGACAACCTCGATAATAAAGCGACGACTAAATTCGTTATCTACCGTTATATCGGTCTTTTTTAATATAAAACTAAGGTAATGGATAAAGTAATCAGTAACCCAGAGTCTCAATTTCGCCAGCGCAATCGGCCAGAGCCGATCGGATTCGTTAGAGTATGTGGTGCGCAATACTAGTAAAATCAGCTGGAGCATCAGACTCTGGATTGCCAACTAAGTTACCTGTGTAGCCCCAGGACCCATAAGCGTATGTCGAACCACATCTCATGGTGTCATACAGATCATACATCCAAACCATAGCAATCCGATTCCTGTCTTTCCAAACATAATAAGCCCACTTGAACATATCATCAGGTGGGTCCGGAAAAGTCTCTTGAATAGACATGATTGATCACAAAGGATTGTATTGACAATGTCGTGTGCCAGGGTATTGCCAGGGCTCGAAGGGACAGAAGAGGAATTGGCCAGGGGCTGATGAGAAGAAATCGAAAGGCGGAAAGTCCGTTGGCGTGAAATGCTAAAGTAGATTCGGACACGGGTTTTGAGCTTGACAGTTGATGAGCAGCGTGGATCGGTCCGGCTAAAGAACCTGTTGCCTGGAAAGTGCATATTCGAAAACGAAAGAGAACGACGAGGAGAAAGTGAACATGACAAGGCCAGAAGTGAAGGTAAAAAGGAAAAGGCGGTAGTGGAAATGAGATCTATAATGCTGCTTTCTGAGAGAACGGTTTGGAGTAATGCCACAAGTCTTGGCGTGACGTCAGCCAATCAGAGTGCTGTTTTGACCAATTTCAATCCAAATCTTAATTGCAGTTCTGTCCGGCACGTTTAGTTTGCCCTCGATTTCAACTGCAGGCAAATACAAGTTAGGTAGTATTCATATTTAGTTCTTATTACTTGAATCCAGTAGCTTTTTCTTTACGCTGTTTTGGTGCTTTCATCGTCGATCGAGGCTGAACGACGACCTAGACATCTTTTTGCACCTATTGTGAGCTGTTTCTAGATTAACTCAGATTGGACCTGAGCATATAAATGGACCTTCTGGCTGCATTAGATCTTCTGGATGTACCAGGGCCTGGCAGCTGGAACATTCTAACTTATGGACTATATAAGCTGGTGTAGGCTGTAAACCTGGCGATAACCAAATTAATAGCTAGACTAGCAGCCGGCACCCCTGTGGCGAGCAACTCCATTCGGCTTGTTCATAGTTTTCATAAGCTGTGTATAATGCGATAAGAAGGGAAGAAAGCTCCCAGACCCAAATTGCAGCTCCGGCCAACTATAGGTCTAGGACGAGAGTTTAAGACAAATATATTTACTTTTTTGCGAATACGGTCAAAGAGAAGTTAGTATAGATATAGATGCTGACTCCATATTGCGGAGGGCAATGCCCTCTAATGGGTGGCTGGGGGAAAAAGAAATACAGCCTGGTGCACGCATTTGGGCCGGACTGCAAGGGTAGGGTATCTCGGCACAGTAAATGAACCACTAATTGTTCCAGGCGAGGGCTGTGTGCATAGACAGCATATGGCGACGGCGCTCGAACTGCACTGGCGACTGGCGGAACCTCGCTTTCGAGGGGGAGAAAAGTGACATGATTGGGTAAATTCAAGCACGCTGTCATCTTACTGGACGATACACGGACTCTTTGCAGGAAGTGCACTGCCATGGAACTGTTGTACCCCTAAGCGGTGACTGCCGAAGAGGGGACCCTTGTGACGACCAGTGCTGTTACACCACCAGCCTTATGGATAAAAATGTCAATCCCCGCGGGAAAGGAGAGGCACTCATGTTCATTCAACACACACGCACAGGACTGACTGCCTAGTGTCCTGGATCGCGTTGCCCAGAATCATGCTACATGTCAACTATTTTCAACACCACCTTCTGGTGATGGCTTGCCTCGTGGCAACGGCGAAAGCGGATGGTTGGGATGACTTTGCCAATAATTTGGCTACAGACCTTGCGCCGATTCTTGCCTTGTTTGGCGAGCAGGCCACGAAGCAATTTCTCAGCGAGTCAACCACAAGATTGGACAACTTCATCTTTGCAATGGCACCGCTGGGAATCCTCACGGCTGTTGTATCTGCAATCCGCGTATGCGGCGGACCATCTTTGCGCGCCTTTATAGGTCGAGCGCAAGAAGGAGGAGGGATTGCTGAGGCGGAGCTCTGCTCATCTACGAGTCGGGATGTCTGCGAACTGTATCACAACGGCGCCATCGTTCGTGTATTTGGACGCCCAAAGATCCTGGAGATTGTGCACGATCGCGAGGCACCTTGCTCTTTTGACACCAATAGCAAGACCGTGCCCGATTGTGGCATTTATCCATTTCAAGAATACATCAAAACGCAGCGAGCCAAAGACGCGGGCTGGAAGGAACTCGGAGAGCCAAATTGGAGCGTTGAAGGTCAACCATTGAAGGTTGATAAGAAGGATGATGTGTTCGCACCCAACCCAAACCTGTCCTTCAACATAGGGATACGGGAGCAGCCCAGATGGGTCGTTAGATTGGCAGCTACCGCTGGTTTCTTGATTCAAGCATCCGTTGTCGTTTTTGGTTTTCTCGTCACGTACACATGGGGTTGGACAAAAGAGGATGCCGCCCCCTCGAGTTGGGCATTTCCTCTGATGGTAGCGGGAACTTTCCTTTTGAACAGCGGCATGTTCCATTGTGCTTACTTGGTGGAGAGCAGCACCCAGGAGAGAATCTTCCAAAGAGCTCCGGGAAATAAGAAGAAAGGGCCGCGATTCCATGTGATACAGCCTGGAAATCAGACCATCGGTGATCAAACGTTCGACGCGTTTTCGTTTACCGATGCTCATGATTCACACCGATTGAACAAATACACAACGTCCTGGAAGATTAACGAGGAGGCGAAACTCGGAGTTTGGCTCGCTACCGGAAGCAGCATTTGCGGATTTGTTCTTCAATTTGTCGGGTTGAGATCAATGCACTCCGCTGTCTCCGTATTACAGCTTGGAGCAATCCTATTCATGACCATTGTTCGTGCGGGGCTAAGGACGCAACGGTTAGGCAAGGATCAAAATCTCCTCCGCAGCCGCCCTGACGAGGTTGAAGGTCACGAGCTGGACTGGCTAGCCCTGGAAATGGCCAAAGACGACCAAGAAAAGAAGAATGATGAGAGGAAATTTTGGTCCGTGATTGCAACTCGGCCAAAATCTAGTTCTCCGTCAGCAAACCATGAGTCTGAGCCGCCTTCTCACCAGATGAGCAGCAATATAGCTGCAGAGAAGCATCAAGCCGAAAAGGTATTCCTTTACCGATCACGGCTTGCGGAATTAACAAGTCACTCAACGCGCAAGAAGTCAAAGGTATCAAGTGCGTGGGACGATTCCATGGTACATGTACGGCAACAAGCTCGGCAACTCAAGAAGGCCATCGAATCCAGTGCTAAAGTCCTCTTTACTCATTCAAGATTCGAACCTGAGTGGGAAAGCAACAAGACGATTACTTGGGCCTTCGACGTGGCAGAAACTAGTCTGTCCAATTCCGGGCCGAATAAGAAAGACACATCTACGATTCGTCTAACTCTGCACAAGGTGGATGATGGAAAGCAGTCTAATGTGTGGGAGATCAACCAAAAATATCTCGAGGCTGTGGTTGGCCTGTGGGCCTGGTCAATGATATCAGACCCTGAAACGGAGGAGGAGGAAAAAGAACTTCGAATCTCGACAGCATCAGAAGTCCCAATGTCCAGGATCATGGCATTTGGCGTTAGTCAAGAAGACACAGAACGTGCGAAAACAGACCTGGAACTTTGGATGGAAGACTTTCCCTCGACCACATCAACCATGAAATGGATGAAACCTCCGGGCCTCACGGACAAAAGCCCCAACACTATATGGAAGAGAGATGTTGACGAGATGGTTCATAATCTGAAGTTGGAAGCTGATCATTGCTTGGATCGAGTCCGGCTGTACGGGTGGCAGATACCCTCTATACCAGCCGAAATGCATGCCTTGACTACCACTGTCAACGGCTCCTTACCTGATATGTGTGCTCGCGATGTCTATCAATCGTTTCTGCGCACAATCACAGAAGGACTTACCTCTGTGGAAGGGCAGTCAAAACCCTCCATGGGGAGCAAAGATTACTATTTCACGAATGATGTGCTTTCACGTCTCGCAGAATGCTTCAAAGAAAGCGGGCTTGGTTCGATAAGAGATGCCTACTCCATTATCGTCCCGGTTCTGAGGTCAAAGTTGCCCTTGCCTGTTGATGTGCTACCGACCGCTTATAGCCAAGCTGAAAGTTGTCGGAAAGAAGGAGACTTTCAAAAAGCGGAGGCGATTCTGAGGTGGGGATGGGATACTGCATTGAAAACAACCGACGACCTGAACAATGATGCACTGGATGCTTGCATGTTGGAATTTGGTGAGCTCTACCGATATGCGCTCTTCTCGAATGACAGTTCTCAACATGGCCTTGGCTTTGATGGAATCTCTTGGATGCAGAAGGAAGTGCAGAAGTCGCCAGAGAAGAGCTCAATCGCTGCTGTTGCAAATCGATATTTTCATCTGGCAGATATGGCAAGGAGAGACTCTACGCCCCAATGCAGTGCAGATGACGTTGTCGCCGCAGCTTCCAAGAATGATCGACCCAGCTGTCTTTGGTTGATTAGCCGAGTCATGGGACTGTCCTCTACTTCTATTGACCGTACAGCTCTTTCTTGGGCAGCTCAGCGAGGATGGTCGGAAATTGTCAAAGCAGCTATAGAGATCGGTTCCGTAATTGATTCAGAAGATGGATCAAGACGGACACCCTTGAGCTATGCTGCAGAGCATGGGCACGCCGATGTTGTCGAGATATTGGTGAGAAGCGGGGCAGTACCTAACTTGGAGGATGCAACCCATCGAACACCTCTTTCTTACGCTGTTGCAGGAGGTCATATCCCCGTTGTGGAACTTCTGCTAAAGGATCGCCGTGTTTCCATATTTACACGAGACAAATACGACAACTCCCTTCTGCATTGGGCAGCGACAAATGGACACAACGATATCGTCGATTTCTTACTCAAACGCGAGGTTGAGGATCAACTAAACCAACCTAATGTACACCGGAATACGCCCTTGGCCCTAGCACTTTCGAACAGCCATACGTCCACAGCAGATCTTCTCGTGGGGAGGGGACCAAATGTGGACGGCATCATGATACATGATGCGGAGGCACTGGAATGGACAATCAAAAATGGTGAATGGGCGTCTGCTGCATGGTTGCTCAGGCTTTCCAGTAATGAGGATAAGGCAGTTATCATCGGACTCTTCGAAAAGCAAGATCCAAAAGAACCAATCCCATATGGCATGCCTGACACACGATCGCCAGTCATTTCACTGGAGGTGAAAGCATTGGTAGACGCATTGTCTGTTGACGCAAACAGAGAAATCACCATGGAAATAATACAAGATTTTCTGGTTGGGAAATATTTTGTCCAAGCGAAGATTTGGAAACAAGAAGGCACGAGTCAAGAAATCCTTTCTTCTGAGGGAAACAAGGTTGTTGAATTGCTGCTAAGCCTGGTCAGAAAGCAAGATGTGGTGACAGTGGAGGTTCTCAAGGCGGCGGCAGGATATGAATACTCTGGTGAAGAGGTGGTGAAGCTTCTTTTGGATCACCGCGGCCAAGAAATCACAATAACCGAGGAAATCGTTAGAATCGCAGCAGCAAACGAAGGGTGGTTGGCTGAAAATGTACTGATTCTGCTTTTGGATGAGCGTGGCCAAGAGATCACGATAACCGAGGATATCGTCAAGGCCGCAGCAGAAAATCAGGGGGATTCGACCACAGAGATAATGAATCTGCTCTTCAATGAGCGTGGCGAGGAGATCACCATAACTGAGGAAATCGTCAAAGCCGCAGCAGCCAACAGGGCACATAGTGAAAAGGTATTTAATCTGCTTTTGAATCGGCGTGGCCAGGAGATTGTGATAACGGGGGAAATTCTTAAGGCCGCAGTATCAAACGAAGGATGGTCTGCTGTGGAGGTAATGAAACTTCTTTTGGATCAGCGTGGGCACGAATTTACAGTCACGGAGGAAGTTGTCAAAGCTGTGGCAGGAAATCAAAGGTCTGGTGAAGATATGATGAAGCTACTACTGGATCAGTGTGGCCACGAATTCACGGTAACGGAAGAAATCGTAAAAATAGTGGCAGGAAATGGAGTCTCTGGTGGAAAGGTAATGAAGCTACTACTGGATCGGCGTGGCCACGAATTTACGGTAACGGAAGAAATCGTAAAAATAGTGGCAGGAAATGCAGTGTCTGGTGGAGAGGTAATGAAGCTATTACTGGATCAGCGTGGCCACGAATTCATGGTAACGGAGGAGATCGTTAAAGCCGCAGCAGAAAACGAAGATATGTATGGTGAAGGTGAAACCATGATGGATATGTTTTTGGATCAGCGTGGCCACGAATTCACGGTAACTGAGGAAGTACTCAAAGCCGTGGCAGGAAATAGATGGTCTCCTACAAAGATGATAGGATTACTTCTGGATGGACGAGCGCACATTCAACTGACGGAAGGGATGAAGGAAATTATAAGGGATGAAGGGTATTACCTATAGCTGGTTCATTTGATGAGACGCCAGTGAATCTTCCTACGGGTCAGCAAGGACAGGATATCGCGACAGAAAAGGGGGATTTACCCTGATGAGAATCTAAGGAGCCGGCTTGTGGAGTTCTGGTTTCGTGGTGCTCAAGATTGACTCACAATGATTCTGCAAAAACAAGGTCGAGTAGAAACAGTAGGAAAGTGATTGATATAGATATGGATTTAGAGTATGCGCATTGTGATGAAATATTTGGTGCAGTAACTTCTTTTCTACGCAAAATACAATTCTTTCCACCCGAATCTTGCACTATCCGCGCACCGCTTTCTGTACTCTACAACATTACCCACATATCTAGCAACACTCCTCTCCTGTTTGCCCTTGACGTTACTATTGACACCCGTCATCCAACTGTCCACATCATTCAAGAGTAAACCCTTGCTACAATCCACCACATGCTCACCCCACGCCTGAACGGCCTCGGGCTTGGGCTCTACAAATGTGTGTCCATGTTCATAGATGTGCTGCAACATGGTACAGACCACGTCCACGGCTTTCTCAAGACTGCGCGTGCCGTTGCCGAAAGGCTGATGTGGGCCCAACACCATGAAAGTGTTGGGCATATCCGGTGCCGTGATGCCCAGGTACGTCTTGGGCTTGTGGTCGACCCAAATGGCATTCTTGCCCTTGTCCGAGTCGCTATAGCCGAGCAGAGGGCGTCCGTGCTTGCCGCGAAAGTCAATGGCGCTGTAGGATCCCGTGATGGCGTCGAAACCAGTGGCAAAGATCAGCACATCTAATTCGTGCTTCTTGCCGTCTTTGGTGGTGATGGCTGAATCCTCGATGCTTTGTATTGGTGTCTTTTTGAGGTCGACTAGGTAGACGTTGGGCTGGTTGTATACTTCGAAATAGCCACTCTCCAGCGGAATTCTCCGAAGTCCAAAGCCGTGGTCCTTGGGGACCAGAGAATCGGCAATCTCTGGATCGTTGACACGCGCTCGTATCTTGGCGGCCATGTAGTCCGTATACAGTCTGTTTGCCTCGCGGTCTGTGTAGGTATCCTTGAAAACGCTGAGCCACTTTCCGAATCCGGGTTCATTGTACAGCTTGTCCCAGAGGGCGGTGCGTTCCTCCTGCGTTACCTCGGACGACTTGCGAGGGTCTGCCGCGTACAGGAATCCCGAAGAGGTCCTCGCGCATTGAGCAAACACTTCGTCGTATGTCTCGGCCAGCTTCTTCATCTGTTCTGGAGATATCGGTTCATTGCGCAGAGGTGCTGACCAGTTGGCTGTCCGTTGAAAGACAGTCAAGGACTCCACGTTTGACTCCTTTGCTATGGCTGTAATAGTTTGGATACCGGTGGCGCCTGTGCCAATGACACCCACTCGCTTTCCGGCCAGGTCTCGCCTGTAATCGAGATTCTTGGGCCAATTTGAAGTGTGGAATGCTTGACCAGTGAAGTTTTCGATACCCGGAATCAGAGGTAGCGTGGGCTTGCTGAGGAAACCCAAGCAACTGACAAAGAGACGTGCTTTATATTGACGGCCTTGTAAGTCCGTAAAAAGCCATGTGTGGGCATCGTCGTTCCAGTGAGCTGACGCTATTGCCGTATTGAGCTGAATATCCTTGTACAGGTCATGCTTTTCGCAGACCCTTTCAATATATGACAAAACATCGGGTTGGCCCGAAAAGGTTTCTTTCCAGTGCCACTCATTCAAAAGCTCCTTGTCCCACGAGAACTGATAGCTGAGTGATTCCGTGTCGACACGAGCTCCGGGGTAGCGATTAAGGTACCAGGTGCCGCCGACGCCCGAGCTAGCTTCGAGAAGCTTTACCCGCCACGAGGGGAATTGCTGGCGAATATGGTGAAGGGCGCACACGCCAGAGAACCCGGCGCCTACAATGAGCACATCGTAGTCGACGGCAGGGAGATCCAAAGAGCCCATGATAGAGGTCAATTGATGTGATTGGTTATGAGTTATTGTCTTAGAAATCGAACAAGACGACGACTTCAGGAGCGGTCCAAATGATGAATGAACTATGACTGTCCAACGCAGCAATGATTTATTCTAAATACTTCATATAGATGACCGAAAGCATCGACTCACATTCTCCTCGCACAACCCGTATCCAGCTCCGCATATCGCTAGAGAGAAAGCCTCCTCATTCAATGCCTCACGCCACCCGCGAAACGATATGCTCTGCAACAAACAGGGCATGCTATGCCGTCAGTGGTTGGGGAAAGTCTCACCAGCGGGGTTATCAAATGATCAGTACTGCCGCCTATCTAATCATTTAATCGTGCTGCACGCTTATCGACGGGTGGCCAAGCGCGTATGCAGCTCTGGTATAACTTTCCATTTTCGAGAATCCGCCCCACAAGGGTAAACCCCGCCATCTGCAGAGCTCAGTATACTATTTCGTACTATCTTGGAGATTATCGATCGAGATGAGGGTCTTTTGTGAAGTTGCATGCGTGCAAAACATTTTTCATCACGATCTAATCGGTCATCTGATCATCTTGTGAAGGAGAAGCTGGGTAGGACTTGTTCTGCTTTGATCGACGTTTTTAGTATGTGGTGCTGCCACCTGCAATTTGAGTGGTACGAGCCGTCTCACAGATCAATCAGCGGCCGATGTGTGTTTCACTATCACAGAGGGCACAAATCAATTGCAGTGGCACCATATTGGGGATTAAGTAAGGATATATTAAATATGTTTAAATTCAATATAAAGTGATTACCTCTCCGTGTATCCGCCATCTACCATCAGCGCTGTTCCAGTCACAAACGAGCTGCGCCCACCCGCTAGGTAGACAACTCCGTCTGCGATCTCCTGGGGCTGTCCCACTCGCATCATGGGCACCGCCGTCATCACACGCTCCTCCATTGCCTTGAAGACGCCCGGGTTCTTGGTTGTGAGAGGTGTTTCCGTATATCCAGGGCAAACGGCATTGATTCGCAGACCGTCCTTGGCATAGTCCTCCGATGCCGATCTCATCAGGCCGAGAACTCCTGCTTTCGATGCGGCATACGCGGTCGACAGTGGAATACCGGCGACGGACTGAATTGAGCCAAAGAGCACGATGGAGCCCTTTTGTACTGGCCGGCCATCGATCGACGAAAGAATTGGTTCCTGCTTCAGCATGATCTGGCCAGCCGCCTTGAGGATGAACAACGAGCCGGTAAGGTTTATGTCGAGAATACGCTGCCAGTCACTGGCGTGGGCAAACGCCGCACCGCCTTCGTGCTTCACGGCAATGCCGGCAGCGTTGGCGACGTAGTCCAGGCGCCCGAACTCGGCGGCCACGGCTTGTACGGCCTGGACGACCTGGTCTTCCTTGGACACGTCAACCTGGTGCACCACGATGCGACATGGCTTGCCACCCGACGATGTGTACTGTTTGGCTTCAATCTCGGCCTTGACTGTCGCTAGAGCCTCGGGGTTGACGTCAAACAGCGCCACGCCGGCTGCACCATCTCTAGCAAAGGTGTTGGCGCAGGCTCTGCCGATACCCGAGGCGGCGCCGGTCACCAAAGCGAAGCCGGGGACATCCATGGCTGAATTGATTTAATGGTGGTATGAAAGTAGATGTGTTACGCTGTTGCAGGTTTTGAAAATGTGTTTAGGTTTTGCTGCTGAGTAGAGATGATTATAAGAGTATGCATTGACGGTCAAATCTATAGTCAAGGTGAAAATTGACTATAAATTAAATGTCTTTCCCTTTACTTGCATCAATCAAGCGACTATACGAAAACCTATTTGTAAGGTGATTTGTGTCTATCACACACATCTATGTGGGGTTGGCGGGTATAGTGGCTATCGGCCACTGTCGGCTCGCCAAATCCAGAAAGTTTCCCATTGTAGCACGGAGCGGCACCGAGCAGTTTGGGAGCGCTATGCAGCTGCACCCGCAGGATTATCTTGGCTTCTTATCATGAGATAAACCAACACGAGTTCCTGGAGGATAGGATGGAACAGTGGATCATTCCTTTGAGTCTTCCCCGCATTCTATGCGTTTCATATTCTTTTGATGCTCAATATCTTTTGAGCACGGGCTTAGTAACACACCATGGGCAAACAAAGTGGATCAGCGATTTGACAAGTGCATCATTATCTCGACCGCATATGTTTACAGTCATATTGATACATTGACTCACTATAGGATATGACAATGTTCATCGGGAATACTTTGGTAGAAATTGGATCATCGAGAATTTTGGGGGTTCTTGTATTTAATATTTGCTATCTCCTGCCAAGCAAGTACTGCCCTAAGCCTAGGAGGCAACTATCTTCTTCACAGTATGAAGAAATCCCTTGCTTTCGCCTCTACTCATCTCTTCTTCCTGATACATCAACACATCCGCCTCAATCACGTCCAAACCAGTGGTCAAATCCACGTCGCTGGGATTATACATCCAAGAATCTTTTCGTCCAACAGTAAACTTGTGCCCCAACCAGATGATGAAGAAAATGGGTAAGCCGATGTATGCCGAAAAGAAGTTGCCCGTCGACCAGTGGCCCAGGAAGAAGTTTGTGAAGCCATTGAGAAGACATAGTATTGCGAAAATAATCATGCATATCCAAGCCGCCCAGGGTTGAATCCGTGACTGGTATGGTGGCTTGATTCCCTGAGCCTTGCAAGCTTTGCGGAAGCGGATAAATGTAATGCAGCAAAGCACCCATGAAGTGTAGCCCGTAGTGTTGGTGATGTTGATGAACCAGTTGAACACGGTGCCTGCTTCTGAGGAGCACGACATGTACGCCAGAAGCATGAATAGACTCGCGGTCAAGACTGAATAGGTGGGTACACCCCATCGGTTGCATCTGGCAAAGATCTTGGGAGCATCTCCAGAGACCGCCAGAGAGTAAAGCGAACGACTGGACATGTACAAATACGAGTTTCCAGAAGACCATGCACTTGTGAGGATACCAGCGTTGACGACAGACGGGAGGCCCTCGATGCCAGCATTCTTGATGGCGATGACCCAGGGAGATGAGTTGGCGTTGCCGGAACCAGAAACCAGACCTGGCGAATTGGAGGCGCAAATGGCACCCATGGCTATGGCACCCAGAACATAGAAGAAGATGAGACGCCAAAAGAATTGCCTCGCAGCAATTGGGAGGTTCTTGCGAGGGTTGCGCATTTCTCCCGACGTCACAATCACCAGCTCGGGCCCAAAGTAGAACGAGAAGCCGCAAAGAATCCAGACATAGATGAAGGCTACGAATCGGCCCTTGGCTCCTGGGAGGATATATTCGTTGACAGCTCCCGGATTGTCCCAATATCGGAAGCCAAGACGCTCGTGCCCGGGTCCGCCACCGCACATCAGTACCAAGGACAAAAGCAACAGTCCAAGGATCAGAACAACCTTGATGCTAGCGAACCAGAATTCGGCCTCGGCGTAGACACCCACGGGAAACACGTTGAGTAGAATCACGACAGCCACCATGATTGTTATCAGAATAGCAACGTGAACCTTGTTTGGCCAATAGTCGATAATAATCGTGCCGGCAACGACTTCGTAAGCTGCGATGATACCAAATGCGTAAAAGTATAAATAGCCTTGCGCTACGCCCAGGGATCTGGACACATATCGGCCGCAATACATCGACATGGAGGATCCGGGCACTGGGAGGTATGTACCGATCTAGAAATACCAATGTCAGTAATGATTGATCAACGAGTCCCGACTGGCAAAACATTGCAAGGGGATATTGTGTGATCAGGTCTAAACACACCTCAATTACAGCGGTAACGATGCCGTATACCAGCAAAGACAACAAGAGATAAGAAATCAAAAGGAGTGCAGGTCCTCCAGCCGCAAGAGCTTGACCCGACGCAACAAACAGAGAAGTTCCAACACTGCCGCCAATTGCGATCATGTGTGCATGTCGGGACTTGATTGCTCTCTTGGTCCCATGGGAAGACGACTCTAGGACTTCGCCATCGCAGGAACTTTGGACCTTGGACAGATTTGCCTTCTTCTCGACATCGCTATTGTCGTGGCCCGAGAAGCCAATTTCAGGAGACACTGCCATGGCGGCAAACAAGGAATGAACAAAACGGGACTACTGAATTGAAGTTGTCATCAACTTTCACAGAAGAGATGTGAGGGTTGTGCCGGAACGACTTGAAGATTGACACGGGCCTTGATTTATAACTCAACCACTACACTCATTCATCTAACAGCCACAATCTAATCCTCTTCGGAGTCGTACGTGTTATCTCTTCCTGCTAAGTCCGAGGCGGGCGCGTGACGTAAAGTTGCTCATTATCCTCTGGGTGCTCACTGGGCCTTGGCCTTGAGTCGATACCTGGGTATCAGACGGTCCAGGGGGGTTATACTTTGGCCAAGGCGCAGCCTTGACCTCGTCCCTGCCACTTGCCATGCAAGTCCACCAACGGATGATAAGAACCGGGCGTCATGTAGGAGTGAACCAAGACAGAATGAAACTGGGGAAGCCTAGACCCCGGACTGCCAGGAACACTAGTCTAATGGCAAGAGATTATTGTATCGTAATAGTCATTCGTACTACGTACTTGAAGACAGGTAGGTGTCGAGCAGCCAATGATGTCCAATCTTGGAAATCTGATAGTTGAGGTTCCCGACTCAAGAGGAAGTTGTCCCCCGAGCTAGTCTTAGAATGGCTAGTCCGCCTTATCAGCGCTTTGTGGAAGCTTGCCTCTTTCGTTTCCTCCATCGTCTCCACAACCACTTGATCATCACCCCCAATGACTATCACTGACTGATGAACATCATGGATATCGTGGGATGATGGTCGTCGTAAGCAAAAGATAACTCTTCAGAAATGCGAGCCTACAGGCCCGACGAGTCATGACAACAGCTGGCAGCATCGCGGCTCGATCATTTGGTGGCTGCGATACAGTATGTAAACAGGAGTTGCAATTCGTATACCCTCAGTGCTCGATTTGCATTGCGTCGGGCGAATCAATAGTAATTATACGAGGACTCAGCTAACTTTCACAGTGTCGCAGTCGAAGGGTTAAGTGTGATGAGACGAGACCCACCTGCCTCCTATGCTCGACCACTGGCTTGACCTGCCGGGGGTATGGGAAGAACATCTTCTTCACGCCTGGAGCTGATGGGAGCGAACTCGATGGGGAAGACTTCCGCTTCCGGCGGTTGTTGTTCACTGAGGCTGAGCGCCAGGAAATGAGCCAATGGCTCACCTCAAGCGTGTCGCCATCCTCGGTGAGCAAGCAGCTATCAGCTCTGGACGAACAATGCGAGAACGTCTCCCCAGACCAGAGCATGGACGTTCAGCATGGGCCCTTTGGAGTCTTCAGGGGGCCAAAGATTGCCGAGACTCGGTTTGGCTCTGCAGATTCTGTAGGCGAGCTCGACTGGTGCCGCGATATCAGGTTACCGGATCATGATAACGAAGATGATAATGTCCAGCAGTCCATGGATCAGGGCGACGCGCAAAGTTGCCAATGGTCACCTTCATTGATTGCTGCCATCCTTGATGACCCCTTGCAATTCTCGTCGCCTACTGAGCCAGGCCATATCAATATGGCCTCTGCGATGGACAATACCGATGCCATTGCCGCTACAGAATGCGAAGCCCCCGCCATGTTGGGCCTCTCGGAAACGGCACTGTGTCTGACCGAGGGCGCCACTCTGGAATCCCCATCTTCGATTACGAGCGATAACTACTTGGGCTATATGCTCAATCCCGACTTAGGCACGATCGAAAAACCGAGTCACATGTCCGTTGCACCGACCGTCTCCATGCCCGGCGACGCCGTATTCCTCCTCAAGCACTATGTCTCAAGCGTTGTCAATTTTGTCACGCCCTTTGGGCATGCAAAGACCCCATGGCACACCTTGTTCATCCCACACGTGAAAACCTGTTTGGCAGCACTAACCATGGGCGAGCACCTGAGCCACGCGAGCTCCGCCGTCTTCTTTGGTACCCTGGCCATCAGTGCTTCGAGTCTCGGTAGAAAGATGCAATCGCATTCCTCCATGTGGCTCGAGCGGTCCAAGTTCTATGAGCGGCAGGCTCGCGAACACTGTCGAGCTACACTGGCAAGCGCCTATCATGTACCAAAAGTGGCCAAGTACAAGACGATTCTTATGGCGCTCTTGACCCTAGTCCATTTGTACACTGTCACTGGGCGGCGGGCCTGCGTTGATTTCTACTTTGTGGAGGCAGAAAAGTTTATTCGTTTAAAAGGCCTCAGCCGGAAAAAGTCACGCAAAGTACGCCTTCTCCACCACTGCTACGTATTTCAACGGCTATTCTACGAGAGTCTATGCATCGGAAAGACAAGCTCGCATCGAAAAGAAGTACAAAACGCGATAGAGTCTAGTGAACTCATCATATACAGCCAAGATAGTCCTTCGTTCAAGGCCTTGTCCAATTGGCACGACCCAACCCAGCAGACACTATACATCAAGACACAAGAGGAGGGAGAAAATGATCTTCACTTGGAACATCCTGGTGTTTGGCCGGCGACACTATATCCAGAGATCTACGGTATACCAGAAGGATTGATCTATTTTCTGTCCTGCACTATTCGCCTTGGCAAAGAGAAGGATGCTATGGATCAGGGCCACGGTTCTTCAAGCATCAACATGTCCGAGTTTTTCAAGCGTGCAAGAACCCTGGAGCGGTGCATCAAGCAATTTCCTGACTGGACCTCGGAAATGCGAGTTTCGGAAGCCGACTTTCCAGGCGACGAGAAGCTTGCCAACATGATCATCGCCGTCCGCAACGCACTAGCCATCTACTTTTATCGAAGGATCTATGATATTGACGCCGAGCTTCTCCAGTCCAAAGTGCTTCGGGTGCTCAATGCTCTGCGCCAAGTGGACTGCACAGGTTCAGACGGTCCGACGGGATCCCTGAGCCTCGTATGGCCGGGGTTTATCGCAGCTTGCGAGGCCGAGAGTCCTCCTGTTCAGCAGGCATTTTCGGAATGGTTTGAAAATTGTGCGCATAATAGTGGCTTGGATACGTTCTCCATCACCATTCGCACGATAAGAGAAGTCTGGGTTGCGAAATCTTCCCTCAGTGACACGGGTGCCTCTTGGATTGATTTGGCCAAGGGCAAAACGTACGCTGGATTGCACAACCTCCCACTATGACGTATGAATGAATGAATTGTTTGAGTTGCTTTGTTCGCTGCTCATCAGCGGCTATCTAGTACCGGGGACTAGTTGAGATGATGGTCAAATTGGTCGCTAGTACCTGATAGAGTGCATGTCTTCGTGTGGTAGACATAGATGAGAGAATTCAGATATTTTTAGATGCTGGGCATAACGTCCATAAAAGATGAGCCTCCCGTCAAATTCTGTGTCTACAAAAACCACTTCCAAGTCCCTTTCAAATTGCTACTTGTATGTAAACCTAGGTTAGAACTTTACAGACACAGGGCAATGCCGGTGAATATCAATCTCAGCTATAAGGTCAAACTTGTATCTAAGTCTTTGTGATAGTAAAATTCAACTTGTCCCGCATCCACGACCGATGCATATGATTCTATGGCTGAAAGGTACGCGAGTAGTTTGCCTGCATCAGGTATAATCTTGCGCCTCCAAAGTCCATATCTTTCGTGGAGCCGGGGTTGAGGCGTGCACCTACTCAGGGGACAATTGCCCGATATACTCGGCGGCGGTTGTGGGGCTTGGAGGGTTTGCTTGCCTTGTTGGAGGGGGGCACCGGGCGGTCTTATCCGTATCTCGGACTATACTTGTGTGGATACTTCAAAGGTAATGTACATACATTCCGTATCAATACCTCTCAATAGATATGGAAACTCAAGAAGACTTGTAGCACTGTTATCATTCCTTTGTTGCATCTAAACTAGCGGACCAAGAATTCACATTGCCACACTCAACCTTGATTATCGCACGCACCATGTCGAGCTTTGAGGGTAAAGTGGTAAGTCTGTCTTGCAGCTTGTTTTGAGGCTTCACTAGCTCTGCTATAAGGACGATATCTCATAAATGATATTCTAGATTGCCATCACGGGTGCCGCGTCGGGCATGGGCCTGGCAACGGCACAATTGCTCGCGTCGCGGGGCGCCATCATTTCCTTGGCCGACATTAATGAGGTGGCCCTCAAGACGGCCACTGCGTCTCTGCCCAAGCCGAACGGGCAAGGAAAAGACCACATTTATACTGTTGTGGATGTGCGTCAGACCCAGTCCGTCGACGACTGGATCACAAGAACGGTGGCTAGTCTTGGCGGTGTTGATGGTGCTGTTAATATGGCGGGTATCATCAAGTTTGCTGTGCCGGTTGCCCAGTCCACGGACGAGGATTGGGATTCCACGTTTGCCGTTAATGCAAAGGGAGTCTATGCCTGTATTCGGGTAAGTATTCAATATTTAATCCAAGTTTTCGCCATCGATCGAGTGATAAGGAACATGATGTGGCACCTAAGTCTTGTTCCGATGGACTAAAGGCAAGAGAGTTGACTCATGATGCTAACATCGATGCGCGCGCAGGCTCAAATAAGGGCCATGAAGCCAGGAGGCAGTATCGTAAGTACAATAATGATTCTCTCCAATGTTTCATGAAAGATTTATGACATAATCTGTAGGTATCCGCCGCCAGCGTCTTTGGCCAATTCGGCGCTCCCGGCAACGCGGCATACTGCGCGAGCAAAGCCGCCGTGATTGCATTGACGAGAACGGCCGCCAAGGAAAACCAAGAAATCAGAATCAATTGCGTATCGCCAGGTCAGTCACTACCCACTCTTCACTCAGTGCGACAACAGTCCTGTTTTTCAGCGCTGGAATGTTGAAATTCGGATCTTTTGCAGGTTCCATCAGAACGCCGCTTTCCGAAGGAGAGAACCCGGAGCATGTCAAGGCTAGCCTGCAGCATACGGCTCAGAAGCGGCGGGCCGAACCCATTGAGGTGGCTCGGGTGATTGCTTTTCTGCTGAGCGACGAGGCGTCGTTTGTGACGGGGGCCGTGTATAATGTGGATGGTGGATGGGTTTGCTAAGTAGATTATCGAAGCGAGTATTGATGATTTCCTCAAGTTCTGATCACTTGCATTTCGTGGTACCGGCATAAGATGACTTGGTGATTTCCATGTAGTAGTTTTTTAAAATGAATTGTACATGAATCATTCCACATTCGAACCGTTCAATCCCGAACGTTTCAGTGCCCATCCCATGACGCCGTTCTCCAGTGCCAAAATGCAGTGCCCGACCAATTGCAAAACAAAGTTCAAAATAGCCTTGATGAGTACATAGTTCCACCCTCAGCAGTGGACGACGTCTCATCAGAAGCCCACCCTCGGAGCAAGGTGTAATTGCGATCGCAAGAACTCTGTCAGACCCTTCTCAATGCTAGCCGAAACGGCGGCAAAGATGAGCCCGTGGGAAGTCGTGGGCGGCGGTGCGTAATGCAGATCGGGCAAGACTTCCAATTCTTTGATTTCCACCTGCGCCAACTCGCTCACCCAGTCGAGGCTCTCGTGCTTGAGGTCGGCCAGGAGCTGCAAGTCACGGGCCGAAAACTCCTTGGGGCCTGTCCAGTCCACATTAGGCCGACCGCCTTGCACGACGAGCCGCAGCTTCTTGACCACGCAGGACTCGCCCAGGTACCGACATAGATTCCGCCACTCGCTCCGATCATTTTCAAAAATGGGCAGCGGGCCGCGTTTGCAAAGGGAGACTTCCTGGATGAGTTGGCGGCTCCCCGGGGTAAGATCGCTGAAAAAGGGCTGTACCGCCTCGATATCGACGCCAAAGTCAAAAGAGTGCCTCGAGTAGACGATGTATGAAGTTTCCTCATAAATCTTGCGATTGACGCGCATCAATGATGCGCAAAAGTAGGCGTCCTTGGTCTTGAGGTGGTAGGTGGCCTGGTAGCACCGCCGTACTATAGAATGGTCAAGCAGGTGATACTTTGTCCGAACTCTGTCCTCTCTCTTGGGCAGCATCGGGTATTCGATGTTGCGGATTTCTAATCGGTCGTTGCCAGCATCGTCGAACAAGTATTCATAAATGAGACCGCGCACCTCGGCGGGGACGTTCATGAATGGTGAGCTGTGCATTGTGGGCAACATGGATAAGTCCAAAGCGGCGCAGGCAAGGATTCAACGAGTTAGAGCAGCGTTGAGTTAGCGTACCTGGTGTGCAGATATGCAGATTGAAATTGGGGCAAGAGAAAGAGGAAAAGTAAGAAAAAGAAGATATTCACGAGAAAAAATATGGTCGAGTTAGTTTGAAAGGGCACACTGAGATATATCTGACGCGTTGACCAAGGTAAGATATGCCGGTAGCTAATGTACCTAGTTGGTTGAGCCTCGATATGGGCGCAGCAAGCAAAATGGAGTCGAGTTATGTTCACATGCAGGAGGGTATGGGGTTGGGTGTGTCCAGGCGGGTTCTCATCCATCTGGACCAAATGGTCAACAAGGTCCCCCTAGTTGATGGACCACTTGTCTATTGGAATACTTCTGTACCAACTACCCTACCTGAGATGCCACTCCCCCTTTCCCCTTGCCTCTTGATCTGATCGTCAGATTGCCAATCGCTTGTGCTTGGCGCTACTAGATTATAAGCTTTTGGGGATAGTGCGTGCGTGGCTCGTTCGATGCTCTGTCTACAATATGCTGCCACATCTAGCAGGATGAGGTAATAAAATAGTAGATTTACTACTTTGGTCGCCATCTTATGTGCATAAAAAGGCCAGGAAAATGGCAGTGCTTTTTCCCCCTCCAGAGATCCAGCCCAGACCAAGTCAGGAAATGGGAAGACAGACCTGGGGACCCCAAGACTTAACCCCTCTGCGGGCCCTGCGTTTTTCAGTGTTATAGCGGAGTCAGCCCTGTTTTCGGGGACCAGCTGACTTGACGCTAAGTAGAGAGCCCTGGAATTCCGTAATAATCCGCGATTATTTCGCGATCGCGAATCGCGAGTTGTCAAATGATTAATACACTATCATGGCGAAGAAGACACAATTGAGCAATACTAAACCTTCCTTTGATTTCGATAGCGAAAGATGGAAGTGCAATGGGAGTTGATATGACGGCCAAATTCTTTTTTTTGGTGGTCACTGCTGAGATTGTTTACCCTTTTGGTGCTTACCTGATCCACAGTGGCTACGTTGCCCGCTGTTCCCCCTCCATGATCTGATGGAGTCCGGGTACGCAACATTGAACCTTACTGAATGAACCAGCTTGACCGGAATGAACCCGGCCACATTAAGATGGTTTTTCACCCGTGTCTGCCCAATTTTAGATAAGCAGACAAAGCGCTGACTGTTTTCTCCCTACGAATCAAAATTGCTGGTGCGTAAAACCGTGGACATCTGTTGTGTTGAGATCCGCATCTTTTTCTCTGCCCACTCGGCGGTATTATTCTCGGCACACCGTCCGTCTCCAAACAAATATGCGACAGACCAAAGAGGAAAACAATCTGACAAGAAATAATTTGATAATGTTTGCACCAGAATAATCTAAGCAAGCTAACCATGAAAGGAAAACAATCTCAGGAAACTGGCTGGCTTGCATGGGCACCATCAGCCAACAAACCGCCCGTATCGGCGCCCATGCCGTTTCTCAGTTAGGTCCCCCGTTCAACGCCGCTCCGTTCTAGCGCCGTGTTGATTTCTAGAATCCCCCGAAAACATTCGGATTTCCAGATTGCAGATCCGGAATGAGCTGATACTTTTCATGAGGGACATTGCAAAAGGTAGGCAAATCTCTTATAATAGACGCGCAATGTCTCATTCCCTTTGTCAGCTCTTTTCATTTTCTTTGGCCCCTTTCTCCTCTTAAGCAGTGTTGCCACGCTGAGATGTGCACATCTTTGCTTCATGGCGCACAAGCCACACAACGGCATTCTATCATGAAGCTATTCCATCGGGTCAGGCACGCAAGTCTTCACAATCGCACAATCATTTAGTTTACGACTGGCCGGTAGTTTTTGATCAAATCTATGACTCTCAAAGCAACGTATCTTCTTGATGGTCGCTTGTCGGTAGGATCATCCTGGGCAATCCGATAGCTCTTGACCAATGTCACATTCCACCTTGTACTTGATCATATGCAATGGCTGATCGTAGCGCAGACTACAGCATACGTGGGTTGTCGAGTAGTGCGCAAGACTATTTCGACTGAGCTCGAAAAAGAAAAAGAAAGAATGCGGTCGTCATGATCAATTATTAACTTCAATCATCTAACATACAAGAGGTCCTTTCCCTAATGTCGTTCATTGCTCCTTGAGCGAGTCGACATACTCCTTGACCAAATCTTCAGCATTCTTATCCCGAACCAGCCCCAGCCTATCGGGCGTGCTCGGGTCAAAGTCTTGGGGCCAACTCCGGAGGATGCGCTCGAGCTCTGGGTTGGTCTCCTCCTTGAGCAACTTGAGCTTGTCCTCGCCGCCGTACTTGGCCAGGCCGTCCATGAGCTCCTGGACCGAAGCCGCGATACCCGGAAAGTTGATGTGACGAATGTGCTTGGGCAGCGCGTCGCCGGGCATGTTGAGCACGCGCACCAGGTTCTCAATGACGCCGCTCGGTGAGCAAATGTACGACTTGAAGCCCCGGTCCTTCAGCGGCAGCACGCAGACCTCGCCGTTCAAGGGCTCGCGAATCATGCCCGACAAAAAGGACGACGCGGCATTGCTGGGCTTGCCGGGCCGTACCACCAGCGTGGGGAACCGCACAATTACGGCGTCAATGAAGCCCTTGCGGTGCATGTCGTTGACGATAATCTCGGTAGAGTACTTGTGCGCGCCATAGGTGCCCTCGGGCGTGGGGGTGACCGAGTCCGTGACCACGGCGGGCAGGGGTTGGCCAAAGACGGCCTGGGAGCTCGAGTAGACGACGCGCACGCCGGGGTTGGTCTGGCGCAGCGCCAGGAGCAGGTTCCGCACGCTCTCGACATTGACCTTCATGGAGAGGTCAAAGTTGGCCTCGGAGCCCGCCGACATGATGCCGTGAAAGATGAAGATGGCGTGCAGGGGCTGCGCCGCGTCGAGCAGCGTCTTGACGAAGCCGGCGTCGCAAATGTCGCCCTTGAGGCAGACGGCGTTTTCTGGGTGCTTGACGCCCTTGGGGATCACGGGCTCGACAATGTCCGTCATGATTACTCTGTAGCCGTCATTGAGAAGTCTCTTGGAGAGCATAGGGCCGATGAGACCACCAGCTCCGGTCACAATAACGTTTTTCGGCGCCATGGTGAGCCAGGGATTATTCGCTTTTTCTCAAATAAAATATAAGATATTAGAATAATGGCAGCACCGTAGAACCGGTGGTATATAACAGGATTTGGCTATTTGGAGTTTTCAATAATTCATTATTTTTTACTTTGATGGTGCAGAACACGTCTCTTACATACTCTGGGCGCTACCCCAGCTGTGCCTGCGGAGATCGTGGGGTCAGTAGACTGCAGACCTCGTCTCGGGGGCTTGTATGCGGAGAAGAAGGCGGGGTTGCGGCCAACTATTACTCGTCTCGAGGGTTGACTCGGCATCATTCTTCCCATGTTTTGCATATTTTCCCAGCTTGCAAGCTTGCGAATCTCGCTTGATGCTGCGAATCTGTCTCGGTCACTGGTGCGAATGGCCCCAGGCTAGCAAGGAGCTCTAGTTCCACCTGTGCTCGCAAGTGGCCGTTCATCGGGATCCCGGATCGCGTGATGCTCGTTTTAGAGTTCTGTACCTCGCTATGCATTTCTTATGTCTACTTTTCTATCCTGGTATTATGACGCAAATAAGCTCACTCCCTAGCATAGCAAGACTCAAAAGGTTATTCTAATGCCCAATATAGCACGTCAGGTCTTTGGGAATGCTGTTAAGCTGAATATGTCTCAAGCCTCGAATCTCACCATGCTTCTCCTACTTGAGCACTAAGCTTGTCATGATGAAAATACCTCTCATATGATCACAGGTTATAGTCAACATCTGGGCTGAATAGTGAGACTTGATCCGGACAGAACACCGGACGCGGCGGCGAGAAGTCCGGATCGGAGAAAATGTGGAGATTCGGACTTCTAGGTAAGAGGCCCCGCGGAAGCAGTCCTTTTTCATTCAAAATCGGAAGCCCGTTCCGTCCCAAGTCTGAATAGCAATGCAGAGGATTCTGTATTTGCGCTATATCAGCAACTTTGCTGGTTAAAATTCAACATTTGAGTGCATGTTACTCAAGTTGATTGCTTCAAGCTAAATCGCAGACTCTAGCCTCAATACCCCCGCGATCGCGAAAGTCCGAGCCGTAATAGTTCCCGCAATCAACCAAAGATTATAAAGAAAGCACGGTTGTTGTCGCTTACCTGGGGACTAATTACCCCTAATACCAGGTCGCAGGAGGAGAAGAAAGTTTCTATTCAGATCATGCACTGTCCTGTCATTGGCAGCTTCATTGATTTGACCGTCGGCATAAGCAGACAACGCTAAGCGTAGAACACTGCTTGGACAAAACCCGAGTCCACCAATCACCAACAGATCGAAATTGCATCGTGAAAGTGTCGCTCCATCTTCACGGCTATCTTGGAAGAGCAGATGTTGCCGTGCTCCAGATTGCACACTCTATCAAAGTTCAGGAGGCTACTGATGCTTGATATTTGTTCAGCTCCCATCGCAATGGCTCTGCTCTCATGGCGATTGACTTGAGTCGGGCACTTTCGGAAGCAGAGCCAGCTGGCTGCGAGTTACGGCGCAGCCTAGTAATTCCTAAGAGTCATGCCTCTGACACCACTAAACCCGAGTATCTCCGGCGCTCTATTGTAGCAAAGCAGCACCATGCTGAGCCATCCCGCATTGCAAGTACGTAAAAGACAGCTTCTTCCATCACTCTTGCGCGTGTCGTTCCAGATCCTGCCGACCTGAAGCAATTGAAGAAGTGGATCAGGTAAGCAGCACGCGAGCACGTTGCTCCTCATTGCTGACTGACAGTGCGTGATGTACGCTAAATCACCCTGCCAAGCGCCGGGCCGATGCCGTGACTCCTTCTGGAGTGCATACTCTGGACTTTCAATGGATTCTCAAAACACGTTGCCAATCGATCTTACCTTTTTTTTTTTTTTTTTGACTGACAAGACAAGTATACGACTTGGTACTCATTTCCAAGTGATATTCTGGCCATCTGTAGATCCAATACAGCACGTGCACGTCGACTACATCATCTCTTGCGTTCTACCTTGGGAAAACGTGGTCATCACCAAGATTCATAAAGGAAGTGTATAGGCTGTAGGCGTCCAAATACGCGTGCTTTGCATTCTATAACAATCTTGAACTTGTGAACCACGATGGCAGACATCATGGATCACCCGGTAGTCCACCTCTTGAAGTCTCTCATGTCCATTGTCAGCACGAGCGAGCTCGAGCACGGCATTGGCGTCTTCTTGGAAGAGCATCTCCAGGGCCTGGGCTACACCGTAGAGCGCATCCCCATTGCGCCGGGATCAACGCGCCACAATGTATACGCCTACCTCGGCCCGGCCCGCCAGACGCGCGTGCTTCTGACCGCGCACATGGACACGGTGCCACCGCACATCCCGCTGACAGTCGACGGCGACATCATTCGGGGCAGAGGGTCGTCGGATGATCTAGGTCCGCTGGCGGCGCAGATTCAGGCGGCGGAAGAATTGAGACGCGAAGGAAAAGTCCGCGACGAAGGCGACATTGGCCTGCTGTTTGTGGTTGGCGAGGAGAATGGCGGACATGGCATGATTGCCGCAAACGACATGGGATTGACCTGGGAGTCGGGCATCTTTGCCGAGCCTACGGAGAGTAAACTTGCCAAAGGCCACAAGGGACAAGTCGCTTTCGAGGTGATTGCCAATGGTATTGCGTGGTAAGCCCATCCTCACAGAGTAAAAACGACCGCATTATGAATCAATCATGTTAATTCAGGGTCCTCAAGCCACTCGGGGTATCCCCATCTCGGCAAAAGTGCCACAACGACTCTTCTCAACGTCTTGAACGACCTCTCTGCGGCCACTTGGCCCGAGTCTGATCTGCTCGGCCCCTCCACCTTCAACATCGGCACCCTCGAGGGCGGCGAGAAACACAACATTGTCGCCCCGTCGGCCAAGGCGCTATGCGAAGTCCGCATGGTCTCTGACCTGCCTGGCATCAAGGCCAAGGTGGCCGAGATCGTCTCGCGGCACCCCGACGTGGAGCTCAAGTTTGTGTTCGAGTACCCCGAGGCGCTATTGGACTGGGAAATTGACGGTTTCGACGCTGCCCCCGTGGCCTTTGGGACAGATGTTCCCCGACTCAAGGCCGAGTGCTGCGGCAACAGAGTACTCTTTGGTCCAGGATCGATCCTCGTCGCACATGGGCCAGATGAGTATATCCGTGTGCCTGAGCTGATTGACAGCATATCTTCCTACAAGAAGCTGGTCCTCCACTTCCTCCGACAATAACACCACTCTTTGTCTTGAATTAGTACATAGCATCGAGTATTACTGAGGGAAGATTCAAACTTCATCATCATAATGTGACAAAGAGAGCTCGCACATCGATTGGCGTTGGGCTTTCAAGTCTTGTATTTGAATTGTTCTCGAAAGCAAATTATACTATCGTAAATTTAGCTTCGTCACGCCGCCCCTGCTGCAAATCATCAATAGCCTGCCCTTCCATGAAGCCATGAACATAGCACTCCCCAACAAGGTAATAGGTGCCATCCTCGCGAGGCCGAAGGCAGAATGGCATTTTGCCACCAAATAAAACGCATATCATGTCTCCATCTCGCAGAACCTTGGGCCCAAGAACGTAGTATCCCTTGTCTGTCACGGCCAGGGAGCGATTTGTAGATGCACTGTTGGCAGCACGTATCCATTGACTTGCATCCCCGCTAGAACCACGGTCTTGTATTTCGTCGGTTATCTTTTCCGTGCCGGCAAAGAGTCGCGACAAGTAGGCTGCCCCATAGGCGAGCCATGTCTCGGCCGGCGCAGCGTGATGATCCGAGTTCAAGTTCCATTTTAATGTCGCGCATCCGTTGCTGAGCGTCTGCAGAAAGGCAAATAGGGCGGTTTCTCCGTTGACATACATATCTGTAAATCCAAACTTATTTTTGCCACAGACGTCTCTCCAAAGGGTCTCTACAGTAGTCGACTCAACATTACCATCGGCGTAGAATGATTTCGGTCGTATGCCAGCAGAGTGTTTCGCAATGCTGTCAATAATGATGCCGTGAATGACGAGCGACCGTGACGCCAGATCTATGGTCAGTCTTGGGATTGTGCCTCCATGCGCGCGGTGGGAGCATGTTGGTTCCGAAAGGATATGAGATGAATACTGTCTCCAGTCCGGTACCCATGATGGAAGTGCCGATTCGCCAGCAAGCTCCAAAGTCGAATATTGCACAGCAGCCAGCGTGATTAATGATTTGGCATCTTCGTATAATGCCCTGGCGGCCAGGTCAATGTACACGTCATCGACGGATCGAGTGTAGTCGGCTTTCAAACTCCTCAGCCCCTCACCACTTCTTTGGCGGATCGAATAGTGGCCCAGGAGCGCAAAGACGCGGTCTCGCGGGTCCGACACTTGTAGGTGACGGGCTCTGTGGAGCTCGTAGATGAAGCAGAATCGATTGGCATGGCGCGATGTCCATTCTGGCTCGACAAATCGCTGAAAAACATATCTGACCTTTGAAGTCTGGATGTCAAATCGTTTTCGAAGGCCGTGATAGGAGGCCAACGCTTCACAGACGCCAAAGACCAATTCCCAGTCAATCTCCTCGGTGCCCCAAAATAATGTAGCAGGTGCTTGAGTTCCGATTTCTTGAACGATCCAAGCACGCGTAAACTAGTAGCATGCAATGATAAGTCAGCTTGATGTTCTATATCTGGACCCGAAGTCATCAATATCCATCATAGGTCCCCCGCGGTAGTGAGTCGAAGTCTTACCCAGGCAAGATTAGTGAAGACTTTAAGAGGAGCCCATACCGCCTCGCTCTGATATTCATGATGCTCCAGGTACTCCAAGTCAGTCTTTTCTTGCGTTTCCTTATTGTGATGGATCTCGGAAAGGTCTCTGAAGAGTTTGAAGGAAGTGGCAGCCGCGCGGTTATGGTCCTGGCCTAGCCAGACTAGTACATGGCTAGCACTACGGTAGATCCGATTCATAAACTGAACCTGCTGCCCTCTTTCCTCCAGATTCTCTTGATCAATGCAAATTTGATCTGCCCATAGCCTACGAGTGCGATCTTTCAGCCGCAGCCGCGTCAGGGCTAGGTACAAACTCGTAGTCAGGGACAGTGGCAACCCTTCACAAACGAAGGTGCGTCTCTCGTTCGAGCCGCCCCACACGTAGGATATGGCTTCGTAGGACCCGAGAATGTCAATAGCAACAACTTCTAAATGACCTCTAAGGACGTCATCGTTGGACCCAGGGGCCAAGATCAACATCCGTACGGACCGTTCGTTCGTCAACGGACTAAAAGTGTACGCCATGAATTTTCGCGGCTGAAGGGCAGAGAGAAATGAAACCAAGGATGAAAGAAGAAAGATAAGCCATCGCAGGGTATACACAGCTGATCATGGTGCTTTGTGGAGTATCACCTTGGAGTAAACTTCCATGGCTGGTATTGGTTGATTTAACCGCCGACGCAGATCCACAGTTTCGCGCGTTTATGCAGCTCTTCGACCTCCTGGCGCTTCGCGTTGGTGGGCAATAGCTCATCTACAATAACTTTTAATAGAACAGTTTGGAATACCATCTTCCGTTCTATTCATCTCTGAATTTTTCATGACTTTATTGTAAAAATTGAAACTGACCGGAAAAATGGCTGTTAATGAGCATGAGTTCAAAGAGCTACTGGAAAGCTTCGATCAAGCATTCCGCGACATGAATAGCTACTTGAAACAGTACGAAGAAACCGTAATACGCATCATCGATTCCCCCTCCTCTGGGGGTCTGAGCTCGATTGTCCAGCATGCGCCCATCACCCACAGAATCAAGAAGCCGCAAAGTGCATTGGACACGCTCAGCAGGCGCCAGCACGATCGCATCGAATTGGCATTGCTCAAAAAGAATATCGAGGACAGCGGCGGGAATTGGGAGTCTTTTTGTGATGCGTGGCATATGAGAGATAAGATCCACGAGACCGAGCCTTTCACTTCGCTGGACGACATGCACAAATCTATGCACGACTTGATCGGCTTGCGCATCTCGCTCTATTTCCCGCGCGATGTCGAAAAGGTCGTGGATTATTTCACAAAGCATGAGAAGTTCGAGGTTGTTGTTCCTGCGAGCCGCAAGGGCGGCATTGCTCAGGATTTTAAGATGGTCCGGAAGTTGATGGCGGAGGGTGAAGAGGCTTACGAACAAGCGTCTCACCCAACCTTTGCTGGGTACAAGTCCACCCACATGGTCATTAAGCTCAAAGACGGAATCTTTCCCGGACAGGAACATTCAAGGGGTGCCGTCATCGAGGTGCAAATCGGCACCATTATCATGCATGCATGGTCACAAATTGAGCACGATATCATCTACAAACGACTTGGCAATCGTGTTCCATCAACAGAAGAGAAACGGTTGCTGGATCTTATCAATGGCATCGTCACTACAGGAGAAGTCGCCTTGGAGCAACTTGCATCTTTAAGATAGCAGATGGGGCCGGCATTCATTATAAATCACCTTGGCATTTACGAATCGACAAAACCCGAGGAACAACATTATAGAGCGTCCACGACAAAGGCACCGTGAACAGAGAACAAGCCTCGCAACATAACCCTGAGAGTCTAAGCATTCCAAACATATTAGGGACTTTGAGTATCACCATAACCCAAAGATCAATGATACCTATACATCTGCGGCCAATGGTCGAGAGGTACGTGGCACTGTTCACAAACTCGTTCCTAGGTAAATGGTGAAGAATATATACCTGTGGAATCGAAACATTCTTTGGGCTTAAATCAAGAGAGGAGGGAAGACTAGGTCAATAAATAGAAAAGAAAATGACACACCGATAAAACTCCCCTTTCTGAGTGACCCAATGCCGCAGGGCTCATTCACCAAATTGAATTGGGGCCTAGAGCAATCAGTAACAATAAAAGTTTTGACAAGACCGCATACAGAAGATGTTGTCACAACGAGGTTTATTGTGTAAGGTAAACACTCAAAGGCCTTCATGGCCGATGTATGGCTCTATGTGACTCTATATGCTGATCCAACTAAGTATTGACATTTGCCGGGAGCTCCATGAGTGCCGTGGGATCTGCCGCTCTCCAACTTTCATCAACGGAGGTATTTGCTTGGAGGTTCAATTCAACCGCCAGATTGCCGGCAAATTCGCTCTTATCACGGGGATCGCACCCGATTCGCTGATAGAGTAAACTTATGCCATGCCGCTTTCCTTTGACGCTGCATTACAACTGCCGCAAGTTCCGACTTCTGAAGAAAGCGGACATGCCAAGCTTCAACGCATGTGGCTATGATGTGTCAGTATAACGGGGGAATAGTGTGCGCGTACATAATCCGCAAAAGCCCACAGCTCAGGATACAGTCACCTTTGGTCTTTGGCCATTTCAAGCCTCGTTCTCGTAAATCTTCAGAGTTGAACGATGAAGTCCCTTTCCCTTACGCTCGCGCTTGTCGCATCGGTAGAGGCGGGTCTCCGCTTCGGCTGCTCTTCGCTGACTATCCAGCGACTTGACCCTGTCGTCGAGCCTGGCATGAACCCTTCTTCTCATGTACACCACATTGTTGGTGGCAACGCTTTCAATGCCACCATGACTGGCGATGTCGGTGCTCGCGGCACCTGCACTACATGTGAGATGGCAGAGGACTTTTCCAACTACTGGACTGCTGTTTTGTACTTCAAGCATCCCACCAACGGGTCTTACCATCGAGTTCCAGTCAAGAACAACGCTGCACTTGCGAGTGGTACCACGGGAGGCATGACCATTTACTATACACCACACGACTTTAGCACAGATGATCTGAAGAATCAACCAATCACTGCCTTCCCTGCAGTATGTTGCATTGTAACTCACCTCGTTCATGATAATACTGACAATCTCCAGGGATTCCGCATGACGGTCGGTTCGCCAACCACGACCACGGAAGCTCAGGCAAAGGGCCACGTTGGTCTGCGCTACAACTGTCTACAGACCCTTCTGAACAGAGGTCCAGAGATGGTCGACTTTCCCACCAAGCCTTGCCCGGCTGGTATCTTTGCCGTGCACCACTTCCCGGCGTGAGTAACCCCTATTTCCAAGAGTCACGAGTGCTGTTAGCTAACTCTACTTTTAGATGCTGGGACGGGAAGAACCTCGACAGCCCCGACCATCAGTCGCACATGTACAATACCATTACGCGCGACGGCTTCACCAATGCGCCAGCATGTCCTGCGTCTCACCCGGTGCGCATGCCGCAGCTGACGTACGAGACCGTATGGGACACGACCAAGTTCAACAGCCTGTGGCCGTCGGGGACGCCGAACCCGTTTGTGTGGAGCTTTGAGGGCACCAGCGGCTACGGCACCCACGCCGACTACATGTTTGGCTGGCAGGGCGACGCCCTCCAGCGCGCCATGAACAAGTCCGAGTGCTTCTATGACGGCTGCGGCTCCATCAAGAAGCAGGTCATGTCTACTGCCAATAAGTGTACCGTCAAGGACATGGTTGGTGAGGAGACTGATGGCTGTATGTTTGAAATTTTCTGTTACATTCAGTTTGGTTTTATACTGACTTTTGATTGCAGGGCTCACTCACCTCCCGGGCATGCCAATGAATTAGACGGAGATCATGATAGATCTCGGTCAAAGGATCTCTCGTCTAAAGGCTTGAATGTAATGTCGCTCGTTTAAGTAGGAGTTATTTTCATATTTTGTAGTGTTCAATCATGACTTATTTACTGTCTCAATGACTTCGATCCATCTTGACTGGTGATATTGGTACCTGCGATCTTGGTAGCCATGGTGGGTCTTTGAACAGGGCGAACGCTGATTGTACGTGATACTTGCTATTCAAATGGCTATGTGGACGTGTACAAGTTCTTGATATGTCTCAGTAAGCGACTTGCCACTCGTTTTTGATGCAGTCATTTCAATTTTCAACAAGGTCATGTGTGTTCTTGCCTCACTTCACGATCCTGGCCAATGACGTAACCGTAATGGAGGTATTTGAAGATGCTGGTCAAAATCCGAGGCTGGCCAAGATGAGAAGATTGCACTCATGTTCAGTGCAATTCAAATTGAGGATCATAAAATAGAATCACCCAGTCCAATAAAAAATGATGCATACGAGAATGATTTTCGCCTCGTCAAACATTAGTACCTATCTTACTGTGCATCATGTTACTATACACTCTCTGTATCATATGGCCCGTGCAGGCTTAGTTAGTTCTTAGTATGCCGTCATCAATGGCCCCGAAGTTCTACCAGTCCCTGCATTGGCATTTGTTAGCAGTCACCCCGCACCTCCGACTTGCCTCCGAAAAAACCCCCAGTCAATTCTTGCGTCAGGGTCTTTCTGAGTCAAATCATACATCAACGCGACTAATACGTACCGATACCGTTCACCGTTCATTCGCATATTTACAGAGGTTATTTCTGTTTTTTTTCCTCTCTTGTCTAACCGCCTCGTCTACATTCTCTACACAGGTCATCAGTACAACTTTTGCCCATCATGCCTACCGTTATCCACCTGAGGGCCGACACCAAGCAGTTCGAGCGCCGCTCGTCGAGTACGTAAACAATTGCAGTTGCCTTTGTTGTTTGGCTTTTTTCCCCCTTCCGCGCTCATTTGCTAACAATCAATTCAGTGTCGCCCGCGACAGCCAAGGCTCTCCTTGATGCTGGCTACACTGTCCGTGTGGAACGATCGCCCGAGCGTATCTACAATGACGAAGAGTTTGCCGCCGTCGGCGCAGAGCTGGTCCCCGCCGGATCGTGGCAGAAGGCCCCCAAGGAGGACATCATCCTCGGCCTCAAGGAGCTCCCCGAGGAGGACATGCCTTTGCCCCACAGCTACATTCACTTCCAGCACATTTTCAAGAAGCAGACCGGCTGGGCCCCCTCGCTGTCACGCTTCGCCAAGAGCGGTGGCACTCTGTACGATCTTGAGTTCTTGACCGACGAGACGGGCCGCCGCGTGGCCGCCTTCGGTTACTGGGCTGGATACGCTGGTGCTGCCATTGCCCTGCTGTCATGGGCCCACCAGGTACTGAACCCCGGTGTCACCCAGGGTGCCGTTCCCACTTTCGAGAATGCGCCCGCTCTGGTTGCACACGTCAAGGCTGCCGTTGAGCCTGCCGTCAAGGCCAACAACGGCCAGCTGCCCCGTGTCATCGTCATTGGTGCCCTTGGCCGTTGCGGCAAGGGCGCTGTGGACTTCTGCACCACTGCCGGACTCGACGCAGACTCCATCCTGAAGTGGGATATGGCCGAGACCGCCAAGGGAGGGCCCTTTGAGGAGATTGCCCAGTCCGACATCTTCATCAACTGCGTCTACCTCGGACCCCACCGCACTCCCCCATTCCTCACCTTTGACTCTCTTTCGGCTCCTGGCAGACGTCTGCGCGTCATTTGCGACATCAGCTGTGACCCCAACAGCGAGAACAACCCCATCCCCGTGTACTCCACCTGGAGCTCTTTCGACAAGCCCACGATTCCCATCAACAAGGAGATCCCTGGTCCGGAGCTGAGAGTCGTCGCCATTGACCACCTGCCTACTCTGATTGCTCGCGAGTCCAGTGATGAGTACTCTGGCCTGTTGTTGCCCAGCCTGCTCACTTTGGACCGCCGCGACACTGAGGGTGTCTGGACCAGAGCTGAGAAGATTTACAAGGACAGAGTTTCCGAGCTGCCTTGATCCACCCATGGGATTAATGCGATTCAGTTCTTTGGAACCGTGAGATGCACTGTTGCGGAAGTCTCTAACTTTCGCCTAGTCACTTTGATGAAAATATGTTAGAGCCCGACATGAATCGGGATAGAATCTGTGAGCGATATTGGAAATACCACTTTTAGACAGAAAGTCAGATGTGCCATAATGGAATGGCCTCAGGGTGTTTGAGCGGTGGTTTTGGTTTGAAATGATACTGGAAAAATCTAGGGAATAGAAAAAAGACTGGCCTTGCAGGTGCTCTGTTTGGCGATAAACCGTTGCACGAGCGCGTCGTGTTACAATACAAGACGACATACCCACAGAACAGAATCGCACACGAAAGAGATATTGTAACAATTGACGGTGATTTGTTTTGGTCTTGAAAACTATAATCGCAACTAGATGCATGGTTTCTGGTCGCAGTGTCTCACGTACATGATCGTCTCTATTGCATTTTTGATTATATAAAGCCCGAAGGTTTTCAGATATAAAATGGACGGCGCATGTTTTGAATAAGTTCAATTGAAAAGCAAGAAACCATGCACAAGCTGAATGGCTTGCTACGTTGATGATTGACATCTCCAGCCAAGCCACGAGAAGAAGAAACACGACATGCTCGTCATTGGCAGCTTCGCGACCTCGCATATCGTGATTTCAATATACATTTTTAAAGCACCGGGCATGTGCACTCAGTATTGCTGACAGCCGCGAGTTTAGAAAGTCACCCAGACCACAAGGGCTGCATTGGCGATGTTCCAGTGGCTGCTTCACTGTGGCGGCCATCCCTGTAGATGTCTGCAAAAAGGCTACATGCACGAACCCCCCGGCTGACACGGCACGGGACGAACAAAAAATGCAAGTAAGCGAGAAGATGGTGTATTTGATGGATGTCAACCTGCCGGCAAGTGGCTGGTCTTGGGCTTGTTATCGCCCTATCGGAAAATCTCTTTCCCAAGTCTTTTTCGAATTCGCAAAACAAGTCTCTGGTCCCACTTCCGGGTATCGGATGGCACAAGCGGTGGCATCAGCGGTGCCTGGGGGTCTTTTCCCTCTAGGGGCAAAAATATATTCCCCCCAGATGCCGGGGAATGTCCCGGGGTAAAGCACCGACGGGTTAGCGCCGATCGCGCTATGGGAATAAATGAATGACACTCTTTTTTTTTTCTCCTGCCCTGCTGGAATGTGCCGCAGGTTGCGGTCAAGGCTGAAAAGAGGGTAGCCCCCTTTTTCCCTGATTTAAAACATTTCCCTTGCAAATGAATGCCAGTCCTTGCCAATAGTATCCTTTGCTGCATCTTCGGTAAGTTTGCGAAGAAACATACGATGGCCCAGGATCTCGACAAGACGGACCGGTCCGAGGCGGTTAGTATATCCGCCGAGGTCAATAACGCCGAGAGTCTCGGCGCGGAATCGCCGCCGAGCGGGGTTGTGACCGACGACGACGACCACCACCATGAGAAATTGCCGTTCTCCAAGGCGCGGTGTATTGCCCTGGTGGCAACAGTGACTGGTGCTTCGTTTCTCAATGTGAGTTTTCTTGTGCATTGCCACAAAGTAATCGTTTCCTCCGTGATACCCTTGTCTCACAATACTATATAGACCCTCACTGTACAAGCCGTGGTCATCATCCTGCCGACCATTGGAGAAGACCTCGGGATCCCCGAAAGTCGTCTCCAATGGGTTGTATCGGCTTACTCATTGACTTTTGGCTGCTTTTTGTTGCTTTGGGGTCGCATCGCTGATATCTACGGCAAACGATTAATCTTTATCCTTGGAAGTGCTTTTGCTGCCGCTACATTGATTGTCAATCCGTTTCTTCGAAATGAAATCGCTTTTGACTTGTTTAGAGGCTTGCAGGGCATTGTAAGCATTTAATACCATGATTGTGTTCAATCCAAACATGACTGACATGACACCAGGGCGGTGCCGCAAATGTACCAACAGCAATCGGGATCCTTGGTGTGACGTTTCCTCCTGGCAAAGCTAAAAACTATGCCTTCAGCACCTATGGTAAGGGTCATTTGGTTCCTTATAAATGTGTGCACCCGACTAATGCAAATATGAAAAGCGGCTGGCGCGCCACTTGGATCCGTCTTTGGTAATCTGCTCGGTGGTCTCATTGCATCCTATGCAAATTGGAAATGGGTCTTTGGAGCCAATGCGGTCTTGGCTGTCATTGTTACCGCTGCCGGCGTTTTCCTCATCCCACCACCGCCGCCCAAGCCTGCAGAACTGACCTCTGGTAAATCTCTGGCTAGCACGGTCGACTGGTTTGGCGGCGGTTTGATCACGGCTGGTATTCTGTGTCTCTTGTTTGCCCTGACCGAGGGCAATGTTGTCGGCTGGAAGACTGTTTGGATCTACCTCCTCATCGTCATTGGTTTACTGTTTATTGCCATCTTCGCTGCCTGGCAATGGTACCAGGAGAAGCACACGACCCGACCACCTCTGATGAAGATTTCGCTGTTCAAGAACAAGCACTTTAGCATCGCAATGGTCCTCATGGCCATCTTCTTCTCGTCTTTCAATGATTATCTCATCTATGCCACTTACTTCTTCCAGGTGAGTATCCGAGATTATCTACCTAGTGTGCTGCAGTACCTGGTTAACTGACTCTCGCGCGAAACAGGATTACCAAGATCTAGGACCACTTCAAACCACTCTGCGATTTATCCCCACAGGCATCGCCGGCATCATTGTTGCATTCATCGTGTCGCATCTAATCTCAAGAATACCAACATATCTCTTTTTGCTATTCGGTAATCTCGCTGTCGCCATTTCCTGTCTCTTATTTGCAGTCCCAATCCCACCGCAAACATCATATTTTGCCTATGGTCTCCCGGCCATGATTCTATCCGTCATTGGCGCCGACATGACCTGGCCATCCCTAACCCTCTTCGTATCCAAGTCGGTGCCCCGGGAGGACCAGGCACTAGGCGGCGCTCTTATCAACGCGTGCGGACAGACGGGACGCGCCATTGGCCTTGCCATCACCACGGCGATTCAAACGGCGGTGCTGGCGCGTGAGAGGGGCGTCCCTGTTGAGGAGTCGGGCGGTATCGAGCCGTGGGATGCGCCGTCGCTTTTCAGTCTGCGCGTCGCGAATTGGTTCAATTTTGCGCTGGCGCTGCTGGGCGCGGTGATTGTTGGTCTGGCGTTTCGCGGCACTGGTATTGTGGGCAAAATTGAAAAATCGCCCGCTCGTTCTGGCGGGGAGGAAGGGGTCATGGATCAGGAGGACAAAGGTAGAGCTTAACTTAATATTTATTCTAATATCATCTCACTATTACCGATACTCTTAACTTTATACCAATTCCTTTATACTGCATATAAAATTAAAAAAAATAAAAAAAAATGTCAAGTTGAACTAATATCCCACAAACCACCGGCACTCGTCGACCTTCCTAGAGCCATATCGTAATACAGCGTTCCAGTCATGTTGGCACCGACATGGTCGCCAGCCCCCAAGAATAGGGGTATCGCACAAAGTCAGGGTTTGCGTGGGATTTGAACCCACTACTGTCAAGACAGTGTGTCTTGTATACAACTTGACCAAGCAGCCTGATTCTGCGATTATTGAAATTTAGGTCGGTTAATTTAAACAAAGAAAGAGCCAGGTCTCGGGTTCCCAAAAGAAACAAGCAAACAGTTCGGCATTTGTTTATATTTCATTTAATCGCTCTGCACCAATAGATATCCAGAGAGAAGTCTGGCATCCACTCAAAGGTAGCATTTTTGAAAAAAAAAAAAAAAATTCGAAGTGAATATGCAAAAGAAGACAAAAAATAAACAAG
>NW_006917091.1:592329-627192 GCF_000516985.1 Pestalotiopsis fici W106-1 | reverse complement strand
TTAAGTAAAAAAAAAAAAATTCGAAGTGAATATGCAAAAGAAGACAAAAAATAACAAGAGAATAGTCAAGTTATCCAAGCCCACAAACCACCGGCACTCGTCGACCTTCCGGGTGGCGCTAGTAACGTATCACAGCATTCCAGTCATGTTGGCACCGACGTGATCGCCAGCCCTGCTGAGAGGGTATCGCACAAATTCAGGGTTTCTGTGGGAATTGAACCCACTACTGTTGTAGAGACTGTTTGTTCTACATACAACTTGACCAGGCAGCCTGATTCTGCTTTTGTTGGGAATGAAGCCGGCTAATTCAAACAAAGAGACAACCAAGTCCCGCGTTTTCAAATGGTTTTTCATTTGTTTATTTTCTCTATCCCATCAGCGATTCGACTACTCATTCATTATTCCATTTATGCCATTGATAAATGAAGATTTCTGGTTGTTTCATATGTTCTCTACTATTTTCATTTGTCTTGAGATAGGTTCAAGCATCTTTCTACGCATGTTAGTTTGCACTTTACCGCCGTATTATTCAAGAACGTTCGTGTTGCTACAGACTAGGCACGATAGTTCATCTTTGGGCCAGGTCGCACCCTTGGAAAGTCGTGACTGGAACTTCTCAAACACTCATCGTAATTAAATGCATGACTTGTCGTTACCTCTGGCATTTTCAACGTGCTCTATACACTTCTATTGCAAGTAACAGCTTCACCTGGATGGCCGTTCAAATAATATTAGAGACGTCCTCGACAAAGAGCCCCTTAATAAACAGTAAACGTTTCCTCGCTATACTACTTCTCGCCAAAGTGTCAATTATCTTTTCAATGCGTCTTTTCAGAGACACAGAAAGAACATTGACAGATTTATCCTCCAGTTACTATCGGCCACCAAGGTGAATGATGCAAACGAGGAAAATGCAAGAAAAGAAGCCGTTTCCATTTGATCCGCCAGGCCAGGCTACCACGCGTGGCAGGCGCGCGCAGCTCCATCCGCGTTTGCAGTTGGGCTGGTCTAGTTGCGAATTATTTTCTTTAAGTAGTATTAAAGATTTGAAAGGGTGACAAATTCTTCTTCTTCTTTCCTTTCTCTCGTTGCGCTGCCATAGATAGTATTTTTGAGAATACCAGAACCACATTCTTTCTCAATTTTTACATTCGTCGCGCAACAATCACACACATCCACCCGCATAACAAAAACCCCCCCTCTCTCTCACAGTAAGTCCTCTCTCCTTTTCTATGTTCTCTCTCTGTATTCCATCTTTATTTTCTTTCTATTGTTCTTCTCCTTGCCTGTTTTCTCTAAAATTTCTTTCAAGCAGACCATCAAGATGAAGAGTGGAAAGTACACCCTCGTCACATACTTGCCCAAGGCTGGCATGGTATACGGTGCCGTCGCCGTTCTCGGCAAGAACGAGCGCGATCGCGCCGTTCTTCAATTGTTCAAGAGACTGGGCTTCGTCCGCACGGGCGAAACCGATGCCCGCATTCGCGCTGTGGGACGGCGCAGGGTCCAAGAGGCCCTCGTCGGCGTCTTCACCGTGGCCGCAGAGCCCGCCGTCGCCGGCCTGATGGCCAGTGGAGACCAGACAGCCTTCGAGGCTGCTGTACAGGAACGAACCCCGTGGGCTCGAGACCGAGCCATGGATCCGCGTATCTTCGCGGAGCTCTTTGCCGTGCTCGTCGAAGCCAGACACCGCTGGTACTCACACCCCCGCGTCCCCCACAGCTTCCAGGACCATTCCGACCTGGCCAAGGCCATCGATAGGTACCTGGAGCAGCAGAGCGACTGGGGTCGCCAGCTTTTTGAGCTGGTGCACGGAGGAACACCCCTGGGAGAGGAGGAGGAGGGGGAGGAGGAGGAGGAGGAGGAGGAGGAGGAGGAGATGAAGGATGACGAGGAGATGGAGGAGGACGAGAAGGAGGAGGTCATGGGAGATGCCCAGGCCGTCGATGACGACGAGGACGATGCAATGGATATGGACTAGGGAGAGTTTTTTTTTTGAGGACGATTGCTCAGCGTCTCTTTTTTCTCTCTCTCTTGTTTTTTTTTCTCTGAATTTTCTTTCTGCTTTTCATGACATCAATACACCAAAAACACTCAAAAGCCATATTGCGTCTACAAAAAGTGAAATGTGATATCTATGTCTGTAAATCTACAACTTGGATGACTGTCCATCCTTCTTTGCCAAAAGTCTGAGGTCCTTCCTCAAGATCTTGCCCGAGGGGCTCTTTGGGATCGCGTGGATGAAGACGACCCCTCCTCGGAGCTGTTTGTACTTGGCCACTTGCTTGGCCACGAAGCTCTTGATCTCCTCGGCAGAGATTTGTTTCTCGTCGGCTACGACGTAGGCGCTGATACAGGTGAGTGACAATTTCAAACAGAATTGATAGTGCAAAGAAGATCTTACCGAGGAAGCTCTGTGCCTTCGCCAGCAACACCGATCACAGCGGCATCCAGAATCTTTGGGTGAGAAAGCAGAATGGCCTCGAGCTCGGCTGGGGCAACCTGAGTGCCCTTGTACTTGATGAGTTCCTGGTAGATGTGAGCACGTTGCTAACAAGTTGGGATGACAGAAACAGCATACCTTCTTTCGATCAACAATGTAGAGCCAGCCGTCTCTAAACACACCAATATCACCCGTGTAGAACCACCCGTTCTTGAAAGCTTCTGAATCCGCCTTGGGGTTGTTCCAGTACCCCTTGATGACCAGCGGTCCGCGGACCAAGATCTCGCCCTCCTTGCCTGGTTCAACGTCGTTGCCATCTTCGTCAATGAGCTTGGCATCGTGACTGGGAACCAAGCCGCCAACAGTCCCAGGGCCGAGATCTGTCCGGTCGATGGGAACAGTCGTAATACTACCGGTCGTCTCGCTGAGACCCCAGGTCTGACGCAACTTGGTGGTGCCTCTTCCCAGCTTCTTGCTGACTTCGACTTGCAGGTCCTCGCCCATTGGCGCCGCTCCAGCAATAGCATCGACCCAGGTGTCGAACTGATCCGTCACCAAGGGTGACTTTGAGATCAACAGATAGATTGGTGGTACGCTGAAGCCGGACGTGGCTTGGTACTTCTTAAAATACTCGCAGAACTTGACAAAGTCAAATCTCGGCATCCAGTCTGATTGTAAGTATTTGTCAGTCACCAAATCTTTAGGAATTCTTCTCATCTGCCACCAGTCAAAGCACTTACATAAAGTTCCTCCCATGTACACCGAATTGACGAGGTAGCCTTGAACACCTGCGATATGGGCGACTGGAAGATGGCCCAGTCCGACATACCGAAAGTCCTTTGGCCGATGTGTCGCATTGAACTCCTTGATGGGTTCCAACAGAAGGGTGCCACCGGAAACGAGATTTCGGTGGGAAAGCTTCATGGCCTTGGGAAGACCAGTTGTGCCGCTCGAGAACAAGAGGCAGACGACGCTGTACTCGAGCTCGCGGCGGTCCGTGATGCGCCTCCACTCCAACAATTGGTTGGGGATGGGGATCTTTGTGCCGCTCACCGCTTCAAAGAGCTCCAGCTCCTTCTCGCCGCGGTACGAGATGATCTTGTTGAGTGGGAAATCCACCTTCTTGGCCGCCGCGATGGCATTGGCCTGAGTGTCCGGGTTGCAGAGGATGATCTTGGGAGTGGTCTGCTTCAGCTGAAATGCGAGCTCATCCGGAGTGGCACCAGGACTGGTGGAAGAAAAGATGCCCTCGGCAGCCACTGTACCATAGAACATGAGAGGCAAAAGATAGTGTCCGGTGGATATCGTAAAGACTACATCTTTGCTCGGACCCGAAGCACCAATGCCAAACCGGTTCCGGAGTACGTGGGCAAGCTTCTTCAAGTCTTGCCGTAATTTGCCCTTGGTGACATGGTTGGAGGGTTCCGCGGCATCCGCATGGAGAATAGTACCATCGGGTTGATAACACTGTTGTGATTCTAGAACTGCGTGTAAGTGGAAGGCCTCTATGATGGGGTGAATTGAATCTCACCAAACAACAAAGTCAAGACATCAAGATCGGGGACTTCCATATTCCGCCAGGGCTTGTAAACAATGCCCTCGCTTGTCCTCTCGACTATTGAAGCCATGGTTGCGGAAGTCTAGGTCTAAAGTTGTACGGGCTTTCTAGAGGATCAATGACACGCTTTGTTTGTCGTTAACTTGTCTGTAACTTGTTGCTATTCTCAAGAAGATGCAGAAATTCATTATGGAGAAAGAAAATCGTGACAAGAGGGCCCGCCCTCTCATTCTCAAGGAATTATTACTCCTGGCTCTGTCCCTTTTCGGGGTCAGAGACAAGGGCGTCAGTAGCGGACAGCCAATGATGGCAGTTGTGACCATCCCCCGCATTCTCCAACTTGCCAACCTGGAGTAACTGGGGGAGGGCGGAGAGGCTCTGTGCCTCGGTACACCAAGCCATGTAGATCCTTTACTGATTACATACAAGGCTTACACGGTTGGCTGTCTTGGGAAACTACCTGCACGACGAGGCATTCATAGTAGTGTTTGAAGCAAACATGGATGATACGCAAGCCATGGCCCATGGGGTCTCCAGAGGCGATGAGTTGCCATTATTGGTTGCAACCGAGGCTATTGATGAGTAGAGTTTGCGGTTCATGGATAACCCGAAAGGTTAAACAATCATATTGAAATAAGCCTTGATTCTATATATAGTTCAATATTACCGTGTTTTTACTCTATATTGCCAATGGTAGTGGGTTACGGGCGTGCTTGTTAGAAATGGCCGAGGTATGCGGTTACTACTATGAACGTCGATTTAAGCTTGCGGGGCATGCCAGCTGACAGCCAGGTGGAGTTTGTCCACCGCTGGTGCCGCCACGCGAATCGGGAATGGGCAATTTTGGCGGGCGCATCTTCAGATTACCAAATTGCAACAAGACTTTGATGCTCGACTGAAGCGTCTTAAAGCCATGTGCGGAATTCATGGCCTGGTCACAGTGCACTCGGGCCAAGAGCTATCAGCAAATTTGAAAGAATCACTGGCGAACCGCGGCCCCGATTTCCTGGGTCAGGTCACACGCTCCGTGTCTTCAGACTCTCAAGAAGAGCCTCTCATCTCGCTCACTTTTACATCCACGGTACTAGCGCTGAGAGGCGACCATCTCGCCAAGCAACCATTCGAGCACCCGGAACACGGTTCTGTTCTCTGCTGGAACGGTGAAGCATGGAGAATTGATGGTCAGGCTGTTGAGGGCAACGACGGCGAGGAAATCTTTGCCCGGTTAGCAGCCAATGCTCTCGTAGAAGATGAGCAGCGTCGCTCATACACCATTGACGTTTTGAGACAGATACAAGGTCCTTTTGCCTGTCTTTACTATGATGCACCGGGCAAGTGTCTGTACTATGGCCGCGACCGACTTGGTCGTCGCTCTCTCCTTGTCAACCACTCGGAAGCTGTTGGTGGGATCGCATTCTCGAGCGTGTCCGACTCACAGGTAGCCGATTGGAAAGAGGTCACTGCGGATGGTATCTATGCTATATCATTGAATACTAGCGACGTCAAAAACATTGCCCCCCAAAAATATCCCTGGGTGGCCGAAACTGGAGCTGATCTGGTAAGTGCCAGATGGCCCCTCAAAGGTACTGCCCTCATTCTCATCGTTGATAGGTCTCGAGCATTGGAAGATTCAACAAGATCTTACCGGACCAACATGAAAAGCTCGATCACGACTCCCCTTCTGTTGGCTTAGTTCGCCAGCATCTTGTTGAAGCATTGAAGATGCGCGTGCTCAATGTTCCCAAACCTCCCCTGGTTCCGGGTAGTAACGGCGATGATGATGCACGTGTCGCTGTTCTGTTCTCAGGAGGCCTAGACTGCACCGTTATGGCGCGATTGGCTCATGAGGTAATGCCTAGCTCGCAATCTATTGATCTGATCAATGTTGCATTTCAGAACGCTCGCAAAGCTGCCTCTCAGGAAAATGCATCATCAGCCACACTGGCCGAGGTATATGAGGCATGTCCTGATAGAGTAACTGGTAGACGAGCTTTTGCAGAGCTCAAAGCCGCATGTCCTACACGGCGCTGGCGATTTCTTGCAGTACGACAAACCCAAAAAAGCTGCTTTTGTGACTAGGCTGATCTCTGTACAGGTAAACGTCCCATTTGCGGAAGCCATGTCTCATAGATCACGAGTTGTTTCACTCATGTATCCCCACAATACCGAAATGGATCTTTCCATTGCGCTAGCATTGTACTTTGCCAGCCGTGGAGTTGGTCACCCACAAACAGACCCTGCAGATTCAGAGCCAGTCGCTCATACAGTCCAAACAACAGCTCGTGTACTCTTGTCTGGCCTTGGTGCTGATGAGCTCTTTGGAGGATACTCTCGGCACGAGGTTGCATTCAAGCGCAACGGCTATACCGGGCTGATCGAAGAGCTGAAGCTCGATGTAAGCAGAATCGGTGAAAGAAACCTGGGAAGAGACGATCGGATACTGTCGTGCTGGGGTAAGGAAGTACGCTTTCCATTTCTAGACGAGGATTTCATCAAGTTCTCGATTGAGTGTCCTGTGTGGGAAAAATGCGACTTTGAAAGTCCGACTGATGCATCTGGTATTGAGCCGGCAAAGAGAGTTTTGCGATTGCTCGCGGATCAACTGGACCTCCCATCGACAGCACGCGAGAAGAAGAGAGCCGTAAGTGTTACCGTCACGGAGAACTATACCCTTTCATACTGACATGCTTATAGATACAGTTTGGTGCACGGACAGCCAAGATCGAACAGCTCGCTGGTGGCCCTAAAACAAAGGGAACAGATCTGATATCCTGATCAATAGAATACTCCTGACGGTGATGATACCACAGATACTTCCGAGCTACTTTGCTTCAAGCCATTCACTTCTTGGCTGTGAGTTTCTGCTTGCACAGTAACCCTCCAGGAAGATTGTCTGGTGAGCAAGAGCAATGACGTCGTAAAGGCATGTCTGAGTCAGAGTGATGCTCGTAAATATCCGGAGAAGATATACAAGAGATATACAGAAGAACACGTTAGAAATATCGCAAAGTGAATGCCCAAAGGTGTTTTTTTCATCTTGAAATCTGGTGCAACTGAGGCAGGACCCTGAAAATATAGACAGTTAGGTATTCATATGCCTTTATACGATTTATGTACATATCGCACATGTATGCCCCGCGTTTCCCCGCGTGCCCAGAAGCAGGTCCCAACATTTTAGGACCTCACGGGAGCAGCTGTCCATTCATGACGTCGTCGTAGCTTGACGTCAAATGGGCCAAGTCTGCCTCCCTCAGGCTAAACCGTTCACCACAAGCTTGCTCCCTTCCAAGCTTGAAACTTCTCTTAGTTTGCTGGTTCGCGTACTTTTCAACCGGGCAGTGCGACGACACGTAGTACGTATTTGTTTCTTGTCAGCTTGGCAACTAGGCTCCATAATTAAACACATCTCCAATATAATCTCCAAGCCCACGTAGCCAGCCAGAGTGGGACCGACTGTTTTCTCCTTTCGCAATTTCCAGCCCTTCTGTTGTCGGCACTCTCTCGACTGTTGCTCCACCAGCATTAGCAGCCTGCAGCTCAGCTTGGGATTCCTTGCTCTTCTTGCTTCCACGTGCGAGGATCATTTGCCAGCTTCTCTGACCCTGCGTCACTCCACAATCCATCCATACCTATCCAGACTCGAGACAAACCAGGATACTGGCAGTAGACACTTTAAACACTTACACTACAATAGACGTCGAACAAAATGTCTGAAGGTCAACAGGCACAGCATCCTCAGGCCACAGGTGCCAGCTGGACGTCATTCATAAAGGTGCGCAAAGTCCCACGTCCAATGTTTTCCGAGTTGTCGCGCTCCCTCCTTCGAACTCCAGCATGAACAAGAGACTAACAAGTGACTGTTTATCATCCAGTCCATCGCATCCTTCAACGGCGATCTGTCGTCTCTGACCGCCCCTCCCTTCATTCTCTCCTCGACCAGTTTGACCGAGTTCAGCTCCTACTGGTGCGAACACCCTGCCGTCTTTGCAGCACCCGCTTCGGAGCCAGACGCAGCAAAGCGAGCTGTCCTCGTACTCAAGTGGTTCTTGACGACCCTGAGGCAACAATACGCCAGCCGAAGCGAACAATATGGCAACGAAAAGAAGCCGCTCAACCCGTTCCTCGGAGAACTCTTCTTGGGCTCATGGCAAGACAATGCTGGCACCACCGAGCTGATTAGCGAGCAAGTGAGGTAAGCAACTAGCATGTAGCTTGGATCAGCGTACGGGAAAGCTTAAACCTTGAGCCAGTCACCACCCGCCTGCGACCGCCTATAGCATCACCAACGACAAATCCGGCGTACACCTCGAGGGCTTTAACGCACAGAAGGCTTCCTTCTCCAAGACGATCAACATCAAGCAGATCGGACACGCTCTTCTGACCGTTCCCAACCCCTCGAAGCCCGGAGAAAAGGACACATACCTCATCACACTTCCATCCCTGCACGTCGAGGGACTCCTGTTTGGAGCACCTTTCATAGAGCTGGACGGCGCCTCATACATTACAAGTTCCACTGGCTTCACTGCCAAGATCGACTACAGTGGCAAGGGTTGGTTGAGCGGCAAGAAGAACTCCTTCACCGCGGTACTCCACCCGACTGGAAAGGAGAAGGAGGTCGTTTACAATGTTTCGGGCCAATGGACCAAGGCTTTTGAGATCCACTCGGGCGCTGCCAAGCACAACAGCAGCAGCAACCTGGTCGACTCATGGGATCCAGCTTTGACTGCCACCAGCAAGTTGATCGTGGCTCCCATTGAGAAGCAGCACCCCTTGGAATCCCGCCGCGCCTGGGCAAACGTTGCCAAGGGCATTGCTAGTGGAGACATGGACTTTGTTGGCAAAGAGAAGACCAAGATCGAGCAAGCTCAGCGTGCCATGCGCAAGAAGGAGCAAGAAGAGGGTCGCATTTGGGAGAGACGGTACTTCACTGCCATGCCGGAAGGTTCTGACGCAGCGCTCAGCACACTTGCCGCGAACGTTGGCATGAGTGAGACGGGAGATTCTGACAAGACTGGTGGCCTTTGGAGATACGACCCGTCCAAGGCTGAGAAGGTCAAGGGCCAGGAGCCCACGGAAGAACAAAAGGCATTATTGGCGACGGAATTGTTGGGGCAGTAGAAAGGCCAATTGCCTATCAAGGCACATGCATACAAGGTGTTGCCATCTTAACACGTATACAACCAATGCGCTATGAGATGAAGGAATACAAGCAATGACCTGACCAAGAAAGTAGCGCTAATTATCCATCAATTTTGTGTTTGTGCCGCATAAACTTTTATAAAGGAAATATATATGTTTAATCTCCTATGCCTACTTAAATGAGCCATCAGATCTGGGGCACTGTTCCCTCTAGAGTAGAGACCAAACTTTCAAGCTCACAAACCACATCTCTATAAATAGCAGCCTGCAACTGCGGCTCACGTAAGTCTTTCCCGAACCCAAAATCGCAGTCTAGACACTGTTGAGTAATCTTCTGGTACCGCGGCCCGAGTCGAGAGCCGCGGTCAGCCAGGTCCGCAATCTTTCTCACCTCGACAACGTCGTCGGGCTGCAGGACGGTCCACTGCCCGATCTGGAGGAGCGCCACGCCCAGGCTATGCATGGTCATATTCCGAATGCCGCATGCGATCTGTGCATCTAGAATCTCGCCGTCCCCGTCACTATTGGTCATAATGGCATCGCAGCAAAGCTCTTGTTTCTGATCGTGGAACGCCTGCGCGCGCCGCTGTTCTCCAGAGAGTTCGGCGCTAATGTGCAGCGTGTTCAACGAGTCGGCCAGGCCGGCATCGGTCGGGAAAAATGACAAGTCCTGCAGTCGCCAGTAGGGCTGGAGCCATGGCGTCGAATGAAACTGAAGCACGCCCTGGACCAGCTTGAGTGCGAGCCGGACCTGCTCGGGCACCGAGAGGGTGCGCTCCACCGGCAGGCGAAAGATGCCGTCGAGCGACGTGGGCGCTTGCAGAGCTTTGGCGTGGAAGCAGTCCCGGTGGTCGCAGCCCGGTTGGCACACGGGCGACAAGTGGTGCCGGAGATCCTCGGGCGTGTCGAGGTAGCCGCCGGTGGGACGGGCATCACTGGTCTTGCAGCAGAGTTGAGAGCAAATGTCTCCCGTCGAGCACAAGTCTGATGCCGAAGAATGCAATGAAGGCACCTGGTCTGGTTCTGGTTCTTGTGAAGCTCTGTCGCACGATGGGACTGCATCATCGGAAAATCTCACTCTTTTCTTGCTCCGTCTCTCCACGTCCACATTTTCTCTTGCATTTTGATCCGTGGTGCCGGGGAGCGAGATTTGGATCAAATGTAGGCTCTGCGATCGCACCACCAGGTCCACCAAGCCACTGTCGGCTACTCGTCAGTCTTGGCCGTAGAAGTATTGATGGGACGATGTCATACTCTTTCACATGAACTCCAGAGCTGGTGCAATAACACAAAATTACCCGAAGATTGCCGTCTGCTTTGGAGTCGAGTAGCAGACGGAGGTCATGGCGTGTATGCTGTGCTTGAAAGCATGACCAGAAACTCCGCAAAGCATTATAGAATGACCTGGAATGGAGCATCGTCTGGTGATAAACAGCTGGCAGAGGTCTAGATCTCTTGTTGCCTATTGTCTTTAATTGTTTCTTCTGGAGATTGCTTGTCGTTTTTCTGATTTGTTTTATTTCTGCATTTGACTCTTTCATCCCCTCAATCACAGATTCATATCTGCGTTGGTGAAGTGTAATATCAACAGCTTTCAGGACAGTTTTAGAGAGTTTTGGCTACCGTTTGAGTGAGGATTAGTCTGAATGGTACGGAAACATGCTTGGGTAATCACCATGGTCTCACCTTCTCCTGCCCACTGACCGTCTCCGTATTCGTGTCGAGTGCCTCGCTCAGCGAATTGATGGCCTCTGCAATGTCGCCGACTGCCTCACAGAACGCTCCATACCTCCTACCTAGATATCCCTTCACCTTGGCTCCCAGTTCTGGCGAAGTCCATCCCGGATGCTTATCATTTTCCACCAATGCTTCAGCGTCCTGAGGGCTCAGGAACTCCTGAAAGAGAAGTTGACATTCGTCTAGGAAAATGTCCGTCTGTGAGTTGAATCGTTTCCGCAATCGCTTAATCTCCTTGTGGTGGTGGCGCAAGACTTTCAACTTCTTCTTTGCAATGACGATGCCTTTTACAGCACCAAAACATAATGGCAGTATGGCCAGCGCAAGTTCAGCCATGGCGATAATTGCCCGTGCCCGACCTGCTCAAACACGTTTCAATGCATTTGACAAGTTTGGTCCCCATTGATCGCATGATCGGAGTCAAGGTGAGCGGCGAGCTCAGAATACCGCCAATGGACCCTGTACTGAGTGCGGCAACTGTGTGGCTGTGTATGTCAGCGCGACCAGTCAGAATCAGGGATATGATGGATCTCATGCAGACCCCCGCCAGTGGTGAGCCGCCCCCAATCCTCATCGGGGATACGCGGGATTGTTCAGCTGACTGAGTAAGGTACGACACTGGTTGTTACCACCAATTTAACTTCAACATTCTTCATCGGCCAGCACTTGGGTATGCTCCGAGGCCTGGCAAGGAGCCCTACTGAGGGAAGTCATGGCCGAAGTTGACATGGTGCTGAAATGGCAGCAATCTGTGAAGGATGACCACCACATCGATGAAAAACCGCCAGTCTCGCATCTTTTCGCAGTGTGTTCAGAGTTCTATGCAGAGATCGTCGCCCAGCTTGGTACAAATCCTGCCACTGAACGAGGACTTCTTCTGAAGCTTCAACGCAGCCACAGCTACCTTATCTTGTGGGCCGATGGATATGGTGTCGCTGAAGGACAGCTGGATGCATCCCTGGACAAATCACGAAGAGTTAAGCGCACGACCATTAATCTTTTGATAAGTATATGTCAGATCCTGACTAAGCGTAAGAGACCCTTTCTGTCCCAGGCTTCTTCTCAAAAGGCTAAGTAAGGTGAATCAGGTTTACTACCAGCTTTGGGGCGAGAGCAACAGCTACGATTGCAAGACAGAGCAGCAGAAGTCGCGCACAAAGTCGAACTCCTCAAACTCATCGCCTCTCAAGACGATGTCGCAGACTCCGATTCCGACTCCGACACCGAGAGTGGATCATCCCAAGTCTCGGATACTGCTCCAGATCTAGATGACATAGCAGAGGACCTCAGAACTGATACAGAATGTCTCCTGGATCTAGGGTCTCGGTTCAAAGAAGATGCCGTGGGGCCCGTTGTGACGGAGACCGCTGTTGACCCAGAGGAACTCATTGTCTGGGACCCATCGGACACATTTGTTGACCGTGTGCGCTGGCGGTACCCCAAATGTGACCTCGAAGTTTCGAGCCGCCTAGGAAGAGCCAATTGGACCAGAGTGCTTCGGCAGCAGTCAATCAAAGACATGAACCAGCGGAAAGTCGAGGTACAACCCGACGGGCGGATTGAGTCTGGCGAAAGGTCACGTTTCGGACACGAAAGTGTAATGGGCTCAGAGAAATCCAAAGATACTGTGCCGAGTGAGGCAACGACATTCCGCGACTCTGCCATTGGAAGTTCGATTCCTTCGAATGCTTCTGGACCTCCAGCTATCGAGTATGCAGAGACCACTGTATCATACTATGGAGGGCAGGGAGACACTGTTCGCATTCCATCGCTCCCGGCTGGAGCCAAGGTTGGAACCCCATTTCTTTGCATTGGATGCAATAAGATGGTCACTGCTCCGACAAAGTCGTCATGGAAGTAAGTTTTTGGCTTCCAACGTTCGATGCAACACTCGCTGACTATATTTTAGGAAGCATCTGTTTTCTGATCTGAAGCCATATATATGCCTGGTCAGCACGTGCGTCCTGAACGAGAAGCTTTTTGCGACGAAGTCGGAATGGAAGGACCACATGGACCTCAAACATACTTCCAGCCAGAGTACAACCCGCAATTGTCCTGTGTGCCAGGAGAACACATTCTATGGAGACGATCATTTCAGCTCTCATATAGCCAAACACCTGGAAGAAGTGGCTCTGACGATACTGCCGACTAATGCTGACTCAGAAGACGGTACCGATGCTGACTCTGGTTTAGCCTCTTCAGAGTCATCCGATGTAGAAGAAAACGAGGAAACGAGGAAACTACCCATGTTGAACATCAAACCACTCAACAAAGTGGAGGACTTGGATATAGTCGAGAAGATTCGAGCGGTCATTTTGGAACCATTGTCCGAAAGGGACGATTTTGCCCATTTCAAGCCATGGGTATTCCGAATCGGTGAATTGATACAGCCTGGTTCCATACTAAGAGGGGTCGAGGACGCTTTACTTTACATAGCCATGGTAAGGATCAAGATTCTAATGGTGCTCACCGTCGATGCATTATCTGACATGGTCCAGGAAACTTCATCGAATGCCGAACTGTATCAGAAATTCAGTCTTGCGGTACTGGAACAGATCTCTAAGGCCTCGCTTGACCTGGATTTATCAACCCAAATTCGTTCTGGAGAACGACCATATGATAAAGGGTATTTTCCAGATGCTGAGAAAAGCATACTTCGACGTGCGCGAGATATGGAACACACAGGGCGTCCTCTACCAGATCCCGGTTTGGAAACCTTGGGACTGACTGAACTGGACGACGTAGTGAGGGCCATGATGTCATGGCGTGCCCAGGACAGTGTTTTCCCGTACACAATGGTTTGCCAGGAGCCTGGCTGTGGTAAGGAGTTCAAGAGAGATTGCGACTTGACGAAACATCAAAAGACACACAGCCGGCCATGGAAGTGTCCCATCCCCACGTGCAAGTATAGAGAATATGGCTGGCCAACCGAGAAGGAGCTGGATCGACACTGGAGCGACAAGCACGAAGAAGCGCCTACCGTCATGTACACATGCTTATTTGCGCCTTGCCCGTACAAGTCAAAGCGGGAGAGTAACTGCAAGCAACACATGGAAAAGGCGCATGGATGGACATATGTGCGATCGAAGACCAGTGGTAGAAAGAGTGTCTTGCATAACGAAGGTAAAAAGCCGTCGACCTAGTTTTGTTCTTCCATGCTGACGTGATATACAGATATCTCCAGCTCAGACACCAACACACTTTTACCTGCTACCTCGAATCTTGTGGATAAGGGATATGAAACCCCCGACGACCACCGAGAACTGGTTTCTCAGATAGGTATTGAACTAGGCCCAGGACACTCGTCCGAACTAATTCCACCACCCATCCCCTCAGCCAGTCGCGCTAGCATACCCAATTCCGGTCTCAATGCGGCGCTCGGAGACGCAGACGAAGACTGGACGAAGATCACCGATCTTGCAGAGCGACGCAGGATTCAAAATCGTATTGCTCAACGTCATTATCGTAAGCCGATTTCTCAATGCAAGGGCGGAGAGGCAGAGGAGTGAGGATGACTATGCTAATTAATGACTGCAGGCAAGACTCTGAAGCAACGCTTGGAAGACCTGGAGAAACGTGCAAACATTTCTAGTGACCCTTTGCCGAATAGTGGATCTGTTGACAGTCCGGGAGGAGCAAACCAATTGATGAACGTTCTAGAGAGGATAGACGTTGACGATACCCAAGAAAAGAAGGATTTGTCATTCGCTGCTCACGCAGAGGAAGCTGGCGCGCGAACATCGGATCAGTGAGACGGAGACTGCCCGAGTCAAGTTGGGCTCTTCACAGTTTGACTCCTGCAACAACGGCTTCAATGAGGAATATTCAAACTCCCGAAAGCTGTCGTCCACCTGAATCCCGCAAACTGTGAGGAGGGGAATGCCAAATTCCTTGCCGGCCGATGAGCCGTGTAGGGCTGATAATATGGGTATGTATCTTGTACCGACCTTGCTTTTCGGATATGAAAAACAGAGATTGAGTCAAATGTCTTGCCATGATTGGTACACTCATTCTCTAGTGGTGGGCCTCCTTTTGCGTGTTAGCCCCTCCCGAGTCCGTCTTCGGTGCCGGTGGAGGGGCGCAAATGTTGTTCGTGCTTGTTTGATGGTGGGGTTCTCGCGCGGGGCAAGTACCCGTGGCCTTGATTCCCAGCTGCTGTTCCCCTGAAAGTTGGACTTTTGCAGCTGCCAGAGGTGTAGTTTCTCGCTAAACTGCCTTTCAAACCGCCTAGTATAACTTGTACCGCCTGCATGTGAGCAGCACTGACTTCTACCGACCCAATTGGAACTTAGCCGTTTGTGCACTTAAAAGTGACGCACCCGTCAAAACTTCTGGGCGATCTTTGCGCACCGCGTCTTTTTTTCCCTCCTTCACACAACGACAAGCAGTCTTGTGCATTCAAGCCAGAACTATCGCAACATGACAATCAAGATCATTCTGGGCTCCCAATGGGGTATGTCTCGTCCTCTTCCACCCCTCCTACCCCTCCATTTACCCTGTCCCCGGCCGATACCGGGCAGGGAATAGGTGTGATGCTATCAACGTTCTTTGCGGTTGCTAACCCATCGCGTTTTACAGGAGATGAGGGTGTATGTTCTTCCTTGCGCCCCGAAACCAAGCCTTGACACAGGCTACGAAGTACCTTTCGAGCGAACGAATCTCTGACTATAGAACATGGTGTAGAAAGGAAAGCTGACCGATATCCTCTGCCCCGAGGCGCAACTTTGCGCCCGTGCTGCTGTGAGCATCAAGACGATCCACCATGGCGAATTTATACTGATTGGAAAACAAGGGTGGTCACAACGCTGGTCACTCCATTGTGTTAGTCAAACACTCCCTGCTGCCCGGCAATTGACTCGTGTGAGAACGAATGGCTAACAACAACTCTATAGCGCCAATGGAGTTTCTTATAGGTGGGCATAAATAGGCACGGAAAGTCTCTAAACAGCAACTCACATTTACATAGCTTCCACTTGCTTCCCTCTGGTTTCGTCAACCCGAAATGGTATACTTCCACTCCTACTTTACCCAGATGAGCCAGCATCACTAACGTTTCACACAGCATGAACTTCATCGGATCGGGAGTCGTCTTTCACGTGTAAGTCACATTGCCTCGTCGTGCATTACCAGCATCAAGTCAATCGCTTGACTGCCATCTAATTTGCCCTTACCCGCTCATATATGACGATACCTGGTTGCACGACCATCGTTGGATATTGAGATATTGACTTGGTCCTCTAGTCCCAGCTTCTTCAAGGAGCTCAAGGAGCTCGAAGAGAAGGGCCTCCCCTCGGTCCAAGACCGTATTCTTGTCTCCGACCGTGTACAGATTGACTTGGACTTGCACATTGCAGTCGATGGACTTGAGGAGGAGGAGCTCGGAGGTTGGTTCCTGGACTTCCCCCGGCCTTGGGTCACCCAGAAATGGAGCAATATAAGCTAACTTTTCCCAGCAAAGAGTGTAGGCACCACCCGAAGGTCAGTAGTCCGTCTTGTATATTCCTCTATCGGCACATTTTTATAGGGGACTCGGACCCAGCTTTGCTGGTCTGCAGAGAGCAGTTACTAACACTGTCGTGAAAAAAAGGGGTATTGGCCCGGCTTATTCCACCAAAGCTGCTCGATCTGGAATCAGATTGTCCGAAGTTTTCAATGCCGAATTGTTCGAGTCCAAGCTCCGACGGTTGGCTGATGGCTACCGAAAGCGCTATGGTGACTTGCTGAAGTACTCGGTTGAGGACGAGCTTGCACGATTCAACGAATACCGCCCGCTTCTCGCAAAGTTCGCTGTTGACGGCGTCTCGTTCATGCGATCAGCTCAAGAAAGCGGTACCAATATCATCGTCGAAGGTGCTAATGTAAGAGCACACCTGCTCAAACCACGTATTCTCGATACTGACCTTTGGGGGGTTGCGCAACCGTGCTCACGGTCTCGCACTCCCCTTTCCTTGTCCTGGCCCGGAATCCTAGGCGGGGAGCGAGGTGCAGGAATCACTCTTGAAAGGGCAATATTTTGGTTACATTCCAACATGATCCCCGCAAAGAAGTCATGCTGCTCTCTTCTGCTCTCCGCTAAGATCTCGATAGACTAGAAGACTGGCTCGTAGATCTGGTCTGCCGGATCTTGAGCTCGGTTATTCAGTGGAGTGATACTCCTGATGTGGAAATAAAGCCCTGGAATCATCTAGAGACGAACCAAATCTGGTTCTTTGGGGTCAATCGCTATGCCTGGCATGCGATGACCTTGTCTCTAAATGATTCCGGGGCTTTTTTCATGTCGGATTATTTTGGTCTCTATGTCTAGCAGAGCGGCCGACATAGACTCAGTCTTGTTGACAAGGAAAGGGGATGTGAGGCCAGGTGCCGGTGCTCCTCCTCGTTTGAACAGGCACTGATGCTTGACATTGAATATGGCTCATACCCAGTAAGTTGTTGATAGTTTGATCGTCAAATCCACAGACATACTAACAGATGAATCAGTATGTAACCTCGTCTAATACGACACTGGCTGGCATCATTGGCGGTCTTACCTTGAACCCGAAGAACATCACTGAGACAATCGGAGTTGTGAAGGCTTGTATGTTTTGTACTTTCAGGCATCATTCAGTGCTGACCAACGGTAGACACAACTCGTGTCGGACACGGAGCGTTCAAGACGGAAGATCTCGGAGAGTGCGTTCAGAACTGCCAAAGACGTGGGAGAGAAACTAAATATTTTATTACAGGACTGGCACCAAGCTGCAGGAGATCGGCCGCGAATGGGTTAGAGTTCATGGGCACTGAAGTTCATACTTTCCAAGGCTGACTATAAAATAGGGTACTTCGACTGGTCGAAGACGCAGATGTGGATGGTAAGCACTTAATCGAAACAAAGCTCCATTGAACGACTCGCTAATCGTTTTCAGGCTTGGTAATTACACCACCATGTCGTTGCATTGATTGATCGACGTCACTGACTCACTGCATAGACCTTGTTGTTGTCAAGTACAGCACTTCCATCAATTACTACACAGCTTTGAATCTCACAAAGGTATATCCATGCTTCGAGTTGCTTGCGGCCTTGTTCATCTCAACTAACTGTCCATCAAGCTCGATGTCTTGGACACCTTCGAGACGATCAAGATTGCCGTCGGGTACAAGGTTGACGGTCAGGTTAGTATACGTCCTTAAGTGGCAATAGGTAGGCGGACACTAATGGGCTGTAGGAACTGGACTCTTACCCTGCGGATCTCGACATTCTAGACCGAGCCGAGGTCATCTACCACGAAATGCCGGGATGGCAAAAGCCGACGACGAATGCCAAGTCCTACTACGACCTTCCCAAGCAAGCCAGAGAGTACATTGAGGTAAGATGCCTGCCAGTATTAAAATGACTCTTGCTAACGTCCTTTTCCAGTTCATTGAGAACTTTGTCGGAGTCAAGGTACGATAAATTGAACATATTGCTGCTTAGCAGGCTTTTACTAACAATAACCAGATCAAGTGGATTGGCACCGGTCCCGACCGTGAGGCCATGATCAAGCGCGCTTAAGCGACGACTGGCGCAGCAAAGATGCAAACGCCCTCTGTCCATATCTATTGCAGACACACAAATAAAGTTCACCAGGGCCCAATTTCTTGGGCGTATCAAACTATCCATTATGGTTTGGCAAAGTTAGAGTGCTTGCAGTCGAATCAATCAGATGGATGCTTTTGATAGAATTAAAATACATCAGAGAATGATGTGCTTGAGTAGGCAGATTACTATTAGATTGCCTAGCAGAGAAATAGAAAACATTGATTGTTTCCGACATCACAATTGAGTAATATTCGTTCATATTCATTCAAGCCCATCTCGGGAATCATATCTGGCGAGTGTCCGATGTCAAGATCAGACACAATTTGCAGGCTGCTTGTACTCGGTAGGAATAACAGTCGTCAAGGTTCCATTGGCTCGGAAGACTGGTGAATACTTGAATCCACATTCAGAACTCGTATTTTTCGTATTCCAGGATTCAACAAAGCGTTTCAGGACAGAGCACCGGTCGGCAAATTCCACGGATCACCGTTGGGAAACAAGCCATCATCGATCCTGATAAAGATGATCTGCTATCCACTATAGATCAAGCTGGGATCCGGAGCACGGCGAATATGACTACCGCTACTACAGGTACCGTCTGGTGTAAAACTGCCAGTCTGGAATCCAACAACATACAGGCACTGACCAATGCACCCAGTCCTCTTGTGGACTAATTTCTAGTGTGCATACCTCCGTGGTACCGGGCTGCAGCGGTAACTCTGTGACTTCTATTGGCTCAGGCGTTGGATGGTCAATGATTGATGCTTGAGCTCGGTCAGACAGATTTCTAAGCGTAGAGGCAAATCGTGGTAATGTTGAATCGCAGTCTGTTTCGCGGAGAAGAAAGAGTATCGGATTTTATTCTCCAAAAGGTTGCACTAGGGTGAGAAGTAACCTGAAAAATTCAAGTGTAGTAACCATGTCGTAGGCTTTCAATGTTACCCCAAGAGCTGACGATTCTCAAATCGAGTTGGGGATGAGCACGACGCTGCAATCTGGTGTATTAGGGATGAAAGAGCATGATGCAGTCGATCCGGCATGGCCGTTCCAGACCTCCAAGCCGGGTACAAATTGAATTATACGCGTATTCGACATGGGCTGAGTGCGGGGCCTTGCCAAAACACAGAGGACATTTTCATATCGGGTCAACCATCCCGTTCATCGGACGCGGTCAAGAGTATTGGTCTGAATTTTTGGCTTGCATAGTTTGCACATCCCGTCACCGGCCCCCTCGCTTGTGTGTGTGCGCCAAGGTCAAAACCCAAGCACCATGATTGGTAGCAAGTATATCAATCCAAGCAAATGATTGCTCTTGGAAACGACAGCCATTCGGACCAAGCAGGACCTAGGAAGCCGTCTATAGCGTCGAACAAAGATCTGCCACCTTGGCCGAAAACCCAAAACTCTCGTCCGCGATGTAATAAAATGGCCCAGTAAGCCATGATGACGAGGGCTTCTGGCTGCCGGTTTCGCAGCAGATCTAGAAAATCCTGGGAGATGCGTACCGGCCAAGCGAGGACAACCTGTCGATTGATGGGAGTCGGGAGAGCGCAATGCTGTTTGAAAATCCATTGCAATATTTGAACGGCATCGTGGCATGCTCTGTAGGACAGTGGACCCAACCGCTCTTCAGTCAAAGCGAGACGGGCAATGAGATCGTCACAGGTGTTTTCAGCAGGAAGGTTGAGCTTGTCTACCGTCTCAATTAGATTGATGATGCAACTCAGTTCGCTCGCTCGGATAATGTGCCACGCAGGCCCGGTGACAATACCGACACCCCGATAGATGCCGGCAAAATGGATGAATCGTTCTAGCAAGTCTTGGAGGTCTGTTTGGGCCGTCACAATGTCAAAGAGCATATGCATGCCAATTATCGACGAGAAAAGAAACATGGCCGTGGAGTTGTGCTCGGTAATCTCGGGCGTGCCGGCAGCATTAAATAGAGCCAGCGCGCGCGCCTGGAGATGCGCCGCCTGGTCACGGTATTGGTCTTGTACCAAGGGTTCCGGGGTGAGCACGCTCAGGTGAGCAGCGGCAAAGGCCAGGAGTTCGTCCATGAGAAACGGTGACGAGAGGGCCGACGTGACCATTAATCGCACAAGCGCATCTGCGTCCTTCTCATCGGTCACGAGGTGCGAATGAGGCGGTTTCGTCAATCCAGTTTCGACATGGTGCAGCAACGCCAGGTGACTCAGTTCAAAGACTTGTTTGGGCGCTTGAGCTGGTATTGAGCTCTCAATTTGAGGGCCAACCCCTGGCAATGATTGAGGTGGTGATTCTGTTGCGGCGAGAGGCGACGGCGACTGGCTGAGGGTGCCGGCATTTAGACTGGATGAGCCGCCGCCATAGGGGTCTAGGTACGCATATGAACATGGCTGACCCAGTGTTGAACACTGAAGGCAAATGGGCCGTTGTTCATCGCACTTGACATGTCTCTTTTTGCATTCACTGCAGCCTTTGCGTGACTTGTAATGGGTTCGTCGTTTCTTCTTGTTGGCCGCATTCATCTTGCCTGTCTGGGAAGAGATGGAGATGGAATTGATGGGGACAGAAGTTGAAGCTTCGGGTGTGATTCGGAGTCCACGCCCAGGGAGTTGATATTAGCTCTACCTCTTAGCAGGGTGGGCACTGAGACTTATGTGGTAGCCTAAAACACCACTAAAGAGGGAGCCACTCTTATTACAAGAGCGCTAAGATAGGGCGGCTGGCGCATGGTATGCAAAGAGTTACAAACACAGTATACCCTGTACATATTTCATCTAAAGCTACTGAATTATAGGTTCGAAGAATCGAATAAAAGTCTATTTTTATTACATGGAAAGAATAAAGAGTACCCAGGACCGGCTGCCCCGGCAGACGAAGAGAAAATCATCTAATTGAACATTACTAGCTGACACCTCAGCTAGTGTACCTAATTGAACATTATACCGAAGTGGAACGGCACAACTTGCCAGTGGTGAGATTGTAGTCCCACTCATCACTACCAATGCCAGAAAGGGCAAAGAGAGTGTTGGTAGGGTCATACTTTTGCTTCAGCTCTACCAGACGATCATAGTTCTCGCCATAGAAATCTTGCGCAAAGGAGGAAGAGTATGGGTTGGCCTCATTGATGTATGCGCCAGCTGTGGGTGCCCACTCCCGCCAGGCCGTCTCCTTGACCTCCTCTGTCCAGGCCGCAGCTGCCTCCAGTGCATCTTGCGGTGGGATCGTGAGATCAAGGCTGGATCCCGTCACAATGCTGTGCACGTAACCTGTACGCCACGCTGGGTTCAATGCACCGCGCATGCGATCCTCTACCTCGGCCGGACCCTTTCCACCTTGTAGACCAATGACGAGCATCGATCCGCTGCCTTCCACTTGCCCTTGCATGACCTGTCGCAGATGGTATTGCAAGCGGCATGTGGACAGATCTGACAGATCGGCTCGGCCGAGAACACGGCTTGAAACTAGACTGGCTGCACCGGCACCGCTTGCAGTGGACTGCAAGTAGTTGAAAAAGTCCATATAGCTTGGGTAAAGGGTGGGCTCGCTCATTGTGACTTCGAGGGAACTGTTCAGTCCTTGAGCCAGTATAGACGACCGTACAGGTTCCAACAGAGAAGTGATATTCTCAGTCGTCATGTTGTAGCCAAAGTATGTCATGGAGAGGCCGGAAATTTGAGACGGCGTCGATCTGGCGTAGCCATTGCCAGTCAAGCCAGCATCCATGGAGTCTGGAAGGCTCTTCATGAAAGCCGCTAGACCGGCCCAGGTTGAATTATATGCTGTGCTGTTGGCTGCCAGAGACATTGTGATTGTTGCTTCCACCACAGTCTCCGGGATGGGGTGCGACCGAAGCACATACTCGGTGACAATGCCAAATTGTCCCGGGCCACCACCACGAATTGCCCACAGTAGCTCTGGGTTCTCGACCTCGTTTGCAACTAGAATTTCTCCAGATGCCAAGACGACAGTGGCTTGGTATAGGTTATCCGCCGACAGACCGTAATGACTGGAAAGAGGACCGTGACCGCCAGCCTGAATGAAACCGCCCAGACCTACAGTCGCGTCTTGCCCGCTGATACAGACGCGTCCCACCGCGGCAGCCGCTGTTGTGATCTCGCCCCAGTTATTGCCGCTGCCAACAATAAAGACATCATCGACTCCACCGCCAGGGACTTGCCATCCATTCTGATATTGTATAGTTTTCAGGTTGTGAGTCCATATCGAGAGCGCATAAGCACCAGCGGATCTGTCCGTCGGCATGAGTTAGTAACTGTGTCTCCCTCGTCTTCAAATGTCTGTTTGATGAAAGAGAGAGCACCACTCACCTGCCATTCAAGTCATGACCTGTACCCTTGACAACCACGCGAATATCACGGGCAGCTGCCCATGCAACTGCCGTGGAAATCTGCTGTGCATTGGTGGCATTGACGACAAACAGTGGAAAACCACTAATGTGGCATCCTAGCAGAGATGTATTATAACCAGTCGCGCCTGGCGGCAAACATGAATTGTTTGCAAAAATGGGATAGTCGACCGATTCGGGAATGGAAGCATGGAAGGCGGATGATGTCCAATTAGATTCGACAAAGTCGCAGGAGAGGGACGAGTTGAAAGGGTTGCCATCGTAACATGATGACGCTGCCGGCCGGGTCTGGATGAGTGTCCCGTCGATGGTGTCGTTTAGAGTAGCCCATTCTGCAACATTTGGCCAGGAGTCGTCCGAGGGTGTTAGTTTGCAAGAGCTCTGGCCTAGAGCCCCTACTAAAAAGGTGATGAAGACAAGATAAATCATTGAGCTGACAGGAAATTGAAACTGCAGAGTAAAATACAACCATGAACTGTGAATTATATTCGACATATTTCTGAAAAGAAAGCAGCTCTATGTCTCGATATTTTATATGATTCACTGTTTTCGAGTACAATCATATGTTCACGCTTCGCAGCTAACACGGTTGAAAATGTGGAATCCACTCTATACGAGTATTCACAATGAGACTATAAAGAGGTACTGTATAACTGGGTTTACCAGAAATTGTCATGATCCAAGCTGGGTAAACTAAGATTCTAAAGAATTGATGATCAATGGAGCATGCTGTCAAATGTAAATTGATGATAGCAATCTCGTGGTATCTCCGTATTGCAGGCTTCGATTTATGGAACTCAAGTTCATGGTGATGAAGATGCGACTGGCAGCGCTCTCAGTTTATCAAGGACATAGCTGGGAAGGAATTTGGACAGCAAACATTACTAATGGGAATCTCAATCGAAAGGAGACAAACATGAGATGACACAATAATAAACTAAACAGTCGTTGGTGTCACCTTAATAGCTGTCACAACGGGCGGCACATCGCATCTTGAAACCTGCATATGCACTTCGTTCCGAGTATGCATGCACCTCGCACCGAGCGCTGTAGTACAACATGGATGGCATACCTAGCCGGGCAGGCCCCCTTATGGTCCAGAAGAAATTGGGTGGAAATCCCCCGATTGATGCACTGATACGCGTATAATGTGGGTCAAAATGTAACCCCACTGCTCTAATGCAAGGCGACCTTAGTGGGCGGCACTGACGATGCGTGGGGGGACCTTGGGGGCTCGGGGGGCTTGAGCATCGGAAACCCCGCAAAGAAACGGGTGAAATCTAAATCTTGTTGCATCGAACCTCGAGACAGTCACCATTTAATTGTCATCCGAAATAAACCTGAAGCTTTGCCTATTGCCATTGAGAGATAACACGCCGTCATACGCCATCTTGTACTCGCATGAATATTGTCCATGTAACATCAGTCTCGGGAGATCAGAGTATCAACAAAAATGCACATGTTCCGCGTTGTTGATGGGCTGGTACGAGTACGAGTACGAAAATGGATCCCGAAATCATGAAAACAAGTTAGAAGCGCCCGCCCCCAGATAGTACGAAAACCCGCGTTCCCCCTAACCCAACAATCATCTCCAAAACATTAATAATCATTCCAACGACATCGTCGCCTTTCAGTGTACGCAATGGCGGTCCTCTCTGCCTTGAACCGCGAATTCGAGCAATATCATGGCTTGATTGGCACGAGGAACATTCTGCTACTGATTGTCGCGGCTTTTATTGCAAATCAGTGCTACACAATCATCTACAACCTCTATCTCCACCCGCTCCGCAAGATTCCTGGTCCTCAACTATGGATCGCCTTTCCATTCTTGAGATCATGGCGCATGGTCGTCGGCGACTCTGAATTTCGCATTCGCGAATTGCACGAAAAGTATGGAGAGATACTGCGAGTTTCGCCCAACGAAGTCTATTTCACCAATGCTCAAGCCTGGAAAGACATCTATGGCCATGGCCATGCCGAGTTTCCCAAGTTCTACCCAGATGGCATCCACATGGATCCGCGCAAGATTTTGTCTTCGAATGCGCGGGACCACTTTCGCTACCGCCGTGCCATGCTGCCCGCCTTTTCGGATAAAGCCCTTGTACAGCAGGAGCCCCTCATTCGCGTCTATGTTGACCTTTTGATCAAGCGTCTTGGTGAGGTAGCAGAGACTGGAAAGTGGACTAACATGGTCCGGTGGTATAATCTGACCACGTTTGACCTCATTGCTGATCTTGCATACGGCGAATCACTCCAGGGCCTGGAGAGCGGCAAGTCCAACGCCTGGATCGAAAATATCGAAAAGATGAACATCATGATGCCTATATTCGTGCTGCTCGGTACTTCAAAACTCCTGTTCAAGACCGTCATGCTTCTTCTCGGTCCACTATTGAGTCGCGCGCAAGAGAAGCACATGGCCAATGTAGAAAAGCTGGCCCATGGTCGGCTCCATGCACGGAAACAACCTGATCGTGGAGACTTTATGGACTACTTTCTACGTTCCCGCGGGGAGTCGCACGGTCTAAGGGACGATGAAGTCGTTGTCAACTCTGACTTGATCATGGTGGCCGGATCCGAGACCACCGCCACGCTGCTGAGTGGAGCGACCTACTTGATGCTGACCAACCCGCACACACTGAAGCTGGCTACTGAAGAAGTTCGGAGCGTTTTCAGCCACGACGAGCAAATCTGCTTTAACGAGACTCGATCAAAGCTTCCATATCTGAATGCGTGCCTTGAAGAAGCTCTGCGACTCTTCCCGCCTGTTCCTATTGCACTGCCACGCAGCGTTCCGGGCGACGTTCCAATGGAGGTCTGCGGCATCATGATGCCCCCAAAGGTGAGTCTTCCATATACCGGGTAACCCTGCATGAAAACGCCTGGCTGAATGAGCTAACATCTATCCCAGACCACTGTTGCTGTTCCCCACCTTTCAGCCTACACGTCAGAAGCCAATTTTCACCGAGCGCGAGAATACTTACCAGAGCGTTGGCTTTCCCAAGACGGGGGCGATTTACTTTCTCCTTTCCAACATGATCGTCGCGATGTCTTCAGGCCATTTAGTTTCGGCCCACGAGACTGTATTGGTCGCAGCCTCGCCTACCACGAGATGAGAATAATCATGTCAAAGTTGCTGTTTCATTTTGACCTGAGGCTGGATGAGAGCTGTAATGACTGGTACAATCAGCACATATTTGGACTGTGGGCAAAACCGACGTTGAAGGTGTATCTGAGCAAGAGATCTTGAGTTGTAGCTGGCTCGACATGAGTTCCAGGTAATAGACGACAATTTTGGTTTACGTTAGCTTTCAATAAGACTAGTATTCAACTTTGGAAACCGCTGATATGTAAAGCACGAATCTGAACGCTCGTCATAATGCCTCACTCCAGAGACATTGTCAAAACGCTTCCAACAAGCCTTCTTGTAGCAACCAGCATAGAGTTCATGTCTTGCTCGAGAACATCGTACCTCTGCCTTCGTCTTGCCCAATTCTCGCTGTCGGTCCAGCTTTCCAAACGGATCGAGCGATCATGACGATATGTCGTGATTATGTCAGAGTTTGCGCGCCGGGCGGTTTGCCAACTATCCTCGACAATGAAGTCGATAAATCTGTCCTGAATTGCACGGCTCAGATCAATGTGAGAGAGATCGGTCTCTTCAACTTCAGAGGCTGTAACTTTATGCATCTCTGCAAGTGGTTGGTGTTCAGGAACAGCAGCTGGCTGAAGTTCATTATAGCCATCCAAGATTCCCCGGTCGGCCTTTTGTAGCGCATGCTGGAAATTTCCGAAGGCATAGATTAATTCAACACCGTGGTGCGCGATGTCGTGCGATGGGCCCAAAAAGGGATTACCGAATTCGACATGATAGTACTGCACGCCCTCTCCATCTGATTTTCGACCACTGAGAAGAGCTTGATCTTTGCGATAGGCTTTCAAGAATTCCCCTGCTCGATATACTCTATGCATCATCGTCGCGTCAGAGATGAATTGAACAAATGCGCCAAAGAGCTCGGTTTCGGATGAGGTAGGCAGAATGTTGTAGGCTTGCAGCACAGAATGCGCTGCTGCTTCTGAAGGATAGGATGGGATAAAAATAGAACAGAATTTGGCGTAGTCCCAGTTAGCCAGACGGACAAAGCCATCAAATTCCTCGGCTGTCGCACCCAACATGACTTGAATCTGGGTGTCAGGCGCCTTGGCCTGAGTGATCAGTTCGTCGTGACCCAAATGAAAGGAAACACCGCAGTCCAAGTTGCTGTGTATAATGGTCAACTGATCAATGACCAAAATAAAAAACCGCCAATGCAACTCAGAAACACTGTGTAGTAGATCTTTGACAGGTATTCTTTTCAGCATGTTCAGTCGATCGATCGGACTTTCACACTGGACGGACCAGAAGCGACACAAGTCTGTCCACCATTCATCGGCTTTTTCCATGGTCCTAAAGTCGAGCCCTCCCCAGGCACCTGAGAGCAATCCGGCCTTGTGGAAAAGCGGCCTCTTTGTGCCCAACTCAGCTTCAAGCAGGTGTACGTGACATGAGACTCCGCCTGCCGAATGGCCCATGATGGTCACTTTGGTTTCATCACCACCAAAGGAGGCGATATTACGTTGTACCCAAATCAGAGCAAGCCTTTGATCATGAAGGCCAAAATTTACGCCCTTGATAGCGGCATGGTCGTCCTGCCCTATGAGCATATCTGATGAAGCGCCGAAACCAAATATGTTTAGGCGATAGTTGATAGCCACGGCGATGAAGGGACTCTTTCTCTTGAGAGCACGAAGCACAAGCCGGGCAGGATCTGCGCATTGGGTACGAGATCAGTAACTATACTCATACGAGGTATCGCCAGTGATTTCCAAGATGAAACAACTTACCCCACGGTGGGTTTGTAGCTGCACCATCTGCGAAGCCACCCCCATGGATCCAGATAAGCACAGGCAACTTGGCTGACTTTGCGTACTTTGCCAGTTCTAGGGGGCTCGGTCGCACGACAAGAAGGTTTAAACACTCGAACTCGTCCTCACGATCGTTGGGATACGGTAGAAAAGATTGAAATGAGCGCGAATCACCAGGACTTGGTGCAGGGCATCGAGGACTATATAACTTTGTTAGCAGTCCTGGTCAACCGCATGCATGCCTAGAACGGAAGCTTTCAGGTTTACCCATTCTCTGTAGCGTCAAATATGTCGCGAGGCAACTGTTCTCTGGGGTGCGAGTGTTCCCATCTTCCCGGCACGCGAGCGTACGGGATGCCGCGGAATTCTTCAACTTCATCCGATATTGGCGAATACCTGCCGACAACAGTTTGCAAGTAGCTAGGGATGGTGGTGGTTGGCAGGAGCACAACAGGAAGCTTTTCTAATTTCAGTGGGGGTCCCATCATAAGACAGCATATGTCCTTGGAAAAGGGAGTTTGTCTGCAATGAAGACCCCGTCTACAAGTCTATCTCTCTTAGGGGGTGAACAGGAAAATCATACTTATTGTGGTGCGCCAATGTTAGCTCCGATCGACGCTAATTCTGAAATGACTCAGAATGATGCACTATGATGCATGAACCGAAGCGCAGATCGTCTCGAGGACTTATGCTCCTGCAATACCTTCATACTTGTCGCATGAAAATTTCATGTATTGTCTTCATTCATTATATAAAACAAGACGCTGTCCAAGACGTCAATGTCAAAGCCTGGAGCCATGTTCTTCAGTGGCCCACGTCTATTTTTGATGCCCGGTACTACGGCACCCATCCAATTTCTTGGATCGGCCACCGAATCCACAATCTGAACTTGTCGGGGAGCTCGCGATAGATGCGCTCAATAAGATGCAACCCCCAACCTTCGACCCACCAGACATGTTCCAGACGTCGAAGTAGGATGCAGTAAAAGGAAAGGACACAGAGTGCTTCATTATCACCCTCGGCTAACAAGGCAATATATGCGTCGCTAATGGTGCGAAGCCACCACAATACCCCTCGAACTGGGGACTCTCCTGAAAACGTGCTCTCGTTGAACACGACAAAAGTTTGTTGCAAGTGATGTAGAGCATCGAGTACGGCAGTCAGGGCGTCGAGATCTTTGGTGGTACTCGTATATATCTTGGCTTCGAGTTCGTCCAGGGCGTCCTTTTCGCTACTATAAGCAAGCCAAAAGTCGAGTGGTAAATGAGATCTGTCTTGCAGGAGTGTGCCAATGAAAGACAGCCGTTCGCTTTGTTTCTTCTGGCCAGCTAATTTGTGAACGCTGCGAAATCGAATAAGCCACTCTGAACTTGAACGCTCGTGCGTATTTACAAGCAACAAGTCCGAGTCATCTTTGGGTCGTGCAAATGCAAAGAATTTCTCGAGCATGTTGAAGAGGAAAAGTTGTTCGCAGTTTTCGGCGGTCATGTCGACAAGAAGCGGCTCGGCCATTGCGAGAGCTGCACGATGGTGCATAAATGCTCTGGCCAAGAAAAAGCCTTCTCGCTCTTTCTTGAATCTTGAAAGGTGCAATGCTGTAATGGCCAACATGCTTCTCAGAACATATTGATTCGAAAATCCAATTGGGGGCGCGGCGAGTTGCCAGAAACTCCGAACATGCGGCTCAGTTGTAAAGGTGAGACATGTCGAGGTATGGTAATGGTGAAAGAGCTCCAAGTCGTCAATAGAAAAGCCATCGTCGATCGAAAAGACGTCTTCGAGCCCATCAAGGCACGATGTCTTTGACGGGGTGGGTGATAGTGATACGCGGACCTTGATGGTTACATAATCGCATTGGGCGCCGTACTTGAGACAGTTTCGACATGATGGCCTAGTCTCGTCACACTACGAGTAGAGATGTAAGCAGTAGTCCGGCATAGGAGAAAAGAATCCTGTCAGCACACCTTAACTCTGCGCTTTTTGCAAATTCGACATCCAGTCTTGGACTTGGGCTGTCTGCGTCGATTATCTGAACAAGATACTTCAGACATTGGAATGTTGTAGAGCAGGTGTGGTATATCTGGAGTTGAAATCTCTACACGTGATGACGGTTTTCGCTTTATTCGGGAAGCTTGAACGCCAGGATCTGGAAAATTGCGAGGAATTGGTAGATGAAATACGCGAGGACCCCGAGAAATCATAAATAGCACATTCAAGGGTTCAATGTGGGCATGGCTCTAGAAAGCTTCTGGAAATCCCCTAATGCCACCAAGCTCAATTCCGCGGATAATCGTGAATACAGGGATATCGTATTCCATCTGCTCATGAATACGTGAATACGTAAATACGTGAATACGCGTAAAGGAGTGGGTCGCTTTTACGGCCGCTAAACGCCGAGTTTGCACCCGCATACCTCTAGTTCAGGGGGAGCTGTCCTAACGGCTTATTAGGTGGGCCAATCCGTCATTTGGCGAAACGTATTCAAGAGTGCATTGTAGAGCCAAGGTCTATCTATAAAAGCTACCACCCAAGACCCCTAGTGTGCTTGAGAGCGTACGTCTTGGTTTGATCGTGTCCCAAAGCTCGAGGCATATCTCCTTGCCCGGACTAGTATACTAGGCTGTATTTGCTTCAAGAGGATGCAATCCGAGTGCATCGCAGTCCTCGTCAGGCAAACACGATAGTGAGATGTTTCTGGGTTGTAAGCATTTCCTCCAGGTAACTACATTTGTATCTGTACAGGAGATCTATTGAGAACCCCCGAGAGGGTGGGTAGGGGCATCAGGTAATCCGTCAAATCCAAGACCGTACTGTGCTTCTGTCAGTGTTGTCGCATTGTCGCATTGTCAAATTGAACCCCGCCACGATCACGAATCACCATGCGGCTTATGGCATTATGATACAGCTTTTCCGTTAGTTGAGAGACTTTCACTAGCCCTTCTCAGGCAGATATTGTCAAATGGAGTGATGCTTTCTTGGAGTTGAAATTGATTTGCTATGAGTGCTAATTGAGTTATACGTTGATCATTGACCTAGGTTGCCTGCCTCTTGATTAACAAAGTGCAAGCCTCTTTGGGTGGTCTTGACTGACAGGAAGCCCTGGTACATCTATCTGCACGCCAAGGCGCTAATCAGTGTGCTCCGAATCCCCATGCGATCTATAGCGCCATCCACCATATGGCATATGGATGTTTTGTACAATAAGGTTTCAAATACTGAATGAACTGTAGTCTTTCTCTGATTATGTTTAATCATGCATAACTACTATCTTAAACTACATACTAGCCCTCTTCAAAATCGCGATGGTCGTCAGGTCGTGATACACAAGACTGTGAATATGTGCAGGTACTTGAGATAGCAAAGCGCACTACGGCGCAGCAACATGTGATGATTTTAGCCACAACTTGAATGGTCGGCGTGCGACGCATACTTTCTCCATTAGACGATCCAAATTAAGAAACGCAAACTATTTCCCCGAAACAACTCCTGCATTATGATTTGTGCATTTGGAGCGCTTGATTGGGGAAAGCACTTCAATATGCCAAGGCAAGGCTGTGTGAATGAGAATGCAGCGTATGTGAGAAAACGTCATAATATGCACACTAACATTCATTTGGAGTACACATTTGCAACTCATTCCCCAGAAGACGAGACAAGACCCCAGCAATCCACGTTTGGCCCCCAAAGAGCAACGTCATTGTCTGCATGTTACGAGATTATCTCCTATGAACAGAACCTCGAGCGGCTAGGGAAAGCGCGACTACAAAAATAGAATGTGACCACAGATAATTTGTGACAGCCTTGTCCAGTGTACGGAATAGTTGATAAACACATAGATTCCCCGGCAAGACTTTTGAAACGCTTCAATGTGGAGATTATGAGATCTGCCCTACACTAGTCGCAGCAAGATCTTGCTACGCTTTCAAGGCTTCTAGCGCGACCTGTTGGAGCGTGAAAATCTCTTGGATTCTGTAACAAAAAATGTCGCTGTTGGGAGACACCATCAACCCGAATCCTCTTGTCATAAACTGGATCCCCCCAGCACCTGACAAATGGAACCTCACGACAGAGGCCTGCGCAGCAGCCACAAATTGGACTGGCACCTACATTACAGCAATATCCATATTTGAGTCGGAAGGAAATCACCCTGTTCCTATATCTGTCTCTGTTGAGTATTTGTACACAATACTACCTTCTGAGTATCGTCAAAACACCAGCAATACTAGCCTTGCGGCATGGTACTACAATCAGCATAATGAGAACATTGACGACCCGCAATTCTATAATTTTTGGAATGATTTTGAATGGAACTTTCCAGTCAAGAATTGCTCGAAACAACTTTGTCAAAAGATCGGCTGGAAGGAGGATCCTGATCTCGCCGGTGTCGGGGTGCGTGTCTTGCGGGTGCGGGTTTCGCTTTTTCACCATGTACTAATACTACTTTCAGATGCTCATCAGTTACTATATAGTCGCCATCTTGACAACAATTTACTACATTCTTCTGCTTGCCCCTGATCTATACCAGGAGAATGAGTCAGCAAATGACCACCACGCCATCACCTCGCTTCTCGCCTCCGGTAGCCATGAAGAAAAGAAGCACAAGAAGGGCAAAGAGGATCAAAGTTTACGCACTAGGATCCTGAGAGCCTTCAGAAAGACCGTCAACAAATTCCTTCTTGCGGATCTCATATTCACTGTCGGTATGCTGGGTGCTGCTCTATGGCGCTTTCATTCCGCCTCCCATCACCAAGAAATCCCATACAGTACTTTCAATATGTTGGTTTCATTCTTCATGTCGTGTTTCTCTGTTCTTTCATGTTTGGTTCTACAGGCCGTCGCGAAAGCAAAGACGACCGACCCTCATGACCGGCACATTTACAGATGGAACCTGGCGCTGCCGTGGATCGTTATTATTCCAATGATGGTCGCCCTCTTTGCCTTACATCTCCGTGATTACTTCAAAACCGTCGGAGACCCGAGTGACGAAAGTATCAAGAGAATCGTCGAAAGAGACTCCGAATTCGGAGAATGGGTTTGGTTAAACATATGCGACCCATGGCAAACAAGAAAGATTGTAGAGGTTGTGCTTTATATAGGCCTCGCTCTGCTATGTATTAATGCTGTGTGGTTCTTTGTGGCTCTGATGTATAGAGTATTCCGGCTCTGGAGACAAGAGCGGACCAAGCGTAAAGGGACTTCGAATATAAACAAAGGCGGCCGCGAATGGGTGGCAAAGGCCTATCGCTATACACGGCGTTTTGACGGCGCTGGGTGTGGAGTGATGATGTGGGCATTCCTCGTTTTGTTCCACATTTACCGCAACTCATCCCACGCGACCGCGGGTGACTCGGACGGTGGCTCCCAGGCCTGGAGCTTTGGTCAAATCCTGGCACTGGCAGCCTGGGCACCTACTTTGGTTGACTTGTTCAACAGAATCTGCCTGCATCCTCTAGTCGACAAATATCATGGTGAGTCTTCCTCCAAAACTGGATTTTTCCAGTAGTCACAGTGCTGACGGCGTCCAGATGAGAAACGGCAAAGGGAAATGGAGTATGGCAAGTCCAAGCTGTCCGGAGGTGACAGATTTGCAACGGACCAGACTGTATGAATGCTGAAAGTCAAAGGGGTATTCATTTTTATTTTACAGTCTTCCCAAGCCATTCTTGCAGCCTATTCGAGCGAATTTAATGTATAATTATGAAGGACTTGTGCAAATTATGATATTAAAAAACTCCAGTTAGCGGCCAGTCTTGGTATGCAATTCATGATTGAATAAATAACATGGAAGAAAACAAGATCCACGATAAATGAATTCGTAAAGTATTGGCTTCATGGGCGACACGTAATGACAACTCCGAGCGAGATGTTCCTAATCATAAGCTGAGCAATTCAGCTTTTTTTTTTGTTATATACATACACAGGAAGGATCAGTTGAATTTCAAAAATGAATCAGCATATGAAGTTCAAGCTGAAAACTTATAATTTGACATATATACGGTAGACCGTGTTGGACCTGTACATGCAATTTCCTTATCGTGGGTTACTTTTGCTCCAGTTCAAATCGGGTGTGGCCAGTGCATTCGTCCGCAAATAGTCTCCTGTTTCTTATGTATACTTGACTTGATGGGTGAACTGGAGGATCTCCGGAGCAGCGATTCACCTGTTTAGATAAAGACATGTGGCAGGAAGGCGACATGGACGATATGCAGTGATCTAATTGCTAAACTTCCGTTAGTTTGCCTTCAAGGCCACGCAAGTTAGTTTGAAAAAGAGACAGGCTGATCAAGAGTTTTATTACCATACTGCCTTCTATCTTGCACGTGGAGGGTTGGCAAAGAGGGTGTTTGTGTCCATGAGATTGAAATGTTGAATCTCATTTGAAATACCGAATATGGTCTGATAAGGGTAGCGACTAATGTCAATTGTAGTTAATCACACTAATGTTCAGCTGGTACCAAATCTCCGCTTCGTTTTCCGACAACCAGTCCCAGCCACGGATAGCTGTGGAGCTGACCCAAATAAGGCAATTTCCATACATTCTCACGTAGTCCCTACGTTATGCTAGAGATTCTTTTCGACATGGCAGCATTAGTCATGCAGGCAGTCTACCTATATCGCCATATTGCCAGACGCCTTTGATGCTGCCCGACATGAGAGGAAACATTCCGCAGCGTGTTATTTACTGCAGAGATCTTCTGCCACTAAACAGCGGGACTCATTTGGGCAAACGCCGGATCCATTGGTTGGGTGAGGTAGTTATGAATATATCCATGAGGCCGCGTCGTCTTTGGCAAAGGCTACAGCTACCCAATAAGGGGAGACATGGACGGCAACTCCCTAGTAGTGGCACGTCTAAAACTCGGGCAGCCGATTGGTCGGCAGCCGATGCTGGCAGTCGGGCTGGGGGAGGTGGCAAAATGCCGTGAAGCTAATATGGGACAGGCCAGGCCGGCAGAAGCCTGGAAGCTTCGTACATGCATGTGTCATGTTTGGGGCTGCCCAGAATTTGCCACGCAGAGACATTTGGCATGTAGTTTATCCTGGGCGATCTTGCTAATTCATACAGGGACGACTAGTAGACATAGGACCGCTCTAGAATTATATGAACCTCTGAGTTCTCTGGCCAAGGCATCTCATGCATAACAGATTCGCCTACACACAGAATCGCAAAAGAAGGA